>NW_015169233.1:98010-102051 GCF_001447785.1 Gekko japonicus | reverse complement strand
GAAACTGAAGCTCAAAGACTTTGGCCACCCAATGAGAAGGGAGCACTCACTGGAGAAGACCCTGATGCTGGGAAAGATTGAAGGTCAAAGAAGACGGGGACGGCAAAGGATGAGATGGTTGGACAGTGTCATCGATGCAACGAACATGAAACTGAGCAAACTTCAGAGGACAGCGGAAGACAGGAGAGCCTGGCGGGATCTAGTCCATGGGGTCGCGAAGAGTCGGACTCGACTGTGCGACTGAACAACAACAACAACAAGTTATGCCAGAATACAATGACTAGAGGCCAGGTCAATGTGCTGGAGAGTTTGAGGACCAAGATTTTAAGAAAACAGATTCTCAGTATTTCTCTCTCACACAGATAAGAGATCTATTCTTGAGCCCTTGCCATTCTGAAGCAATATTTCTGAGCCATCAGGAGCACACAACACTCCAAGCTCACAGAATCAAACTGAAATGCAGGACACTGAATTGTCTTTTTGAAAAATGTAGGTCAATTGACCAAAATAGAAAACCTTGCAGAAATTAGTAGAGCGGAACACTCCAAATGGTATGCTGATCATTCCTTCCATGATCTAACAACACATCTTTGTAACTGAATGCTCCTATTAGCACATTGTGGTAACAAGGGAAGATAAGAGGTCCTTCACAAAGGCTTCTAAATAGCAGTCACAGAAAACTTGGATTTGGATCAGGGCTTAATCTCGTTCCCTCTGTGCTGTTTTATTGACCTTGAATGGCTCCCTGGAGATGTCTTACATTGTCTGCATGTTTTCTACAAAGAAACAAACAGCAGGTCTGAAGGACAGATGGGGGCAGTATTTGCTTCAATAAATTAGGGATTTTTTGGGGGAAGGGGGCAGTCTTTAGTGTGGAATCATAATTTCCAATAAGTTGCCTTATATGGATTCGGGCATTTGTCGTTCAGTTCTGTCTGCGTTCCTGTAAATGAATATATGTGTATGAAAATGTCTGAGTGTTTAAAGACTACAAAGGCCACATGGCACTTTGACTGTGAGGGGGAAAGGCACGCATATAGCATGCAGGGAAAGTTTAACTGACAAAAAAATGAAAGTGGAAGCTCACATGGAACCAAACAAATTTTGAGGAATTTTCCTTACAACAGGGGTAGACAACTTTATGGCCCAAATTCCAAACAAAGGTCACATTGACCTGTGAAGATGGCGGTAAGCAAGTAAACATGTTTTTCTGGGGGAGGGGGGAAGCAAGGGTTGCACTTGGCCAGACATGCTTGGAGCAAGCCAAGCCCCAGGCACACTGCCAGGATCCCAGAGTGGCTGCGCAGGTCTGGCCCGGGAGGCGGTGATGGACGTCAGCCATGCCGGTTGCTTTCACCCAAACAGCTGGCCTTCTGTGGCAAGGAAAAAAATGGTCTCCTATGCTCCCGTTGAGACACATGCTGGGAGTTGTCTGCCTTCATTGCTTGTTATTATATACTGAGATTGAGGCAGCATTTCAAACAAGTGATTTCTACATTAGCTCAGAACACAGACAAACAACACACAGAACGACCCAACTATATACAGTTTGAACCAGGAAAACCACACCCCCTGGAACAATAACAACCAATCAAAGATGAGTGCTTGGGTCCAATGGGAATTGTTCCCGCTGAAAGTAAGAGTCTCTCCGGATTGGTCTGTTAGCAACAGTGACCAATCCAGTTGCTTCATTTAGAATGCTGACAGTCTATGGAACTTGTGACCAAAGCTCATGCTTTACATAGAAACCAGATGACCCAATACATAACACTCCTCCCCCCTAAGTTAGCACACATAGTCTTTTAAATAATTAGGGCGAGGCCTTACTAGTTGGGAACGCTGTGGTTCCCCAACAGCCAAAGCTGGGTCTCTGCTAGAACTGGGTGGCTGACATTCCGTAGTGCAGTCGGGGACTGTAGTGCCAGGACTCTCAGGCTCGATGGATGGCGCCCGTTCTAAACCGTTCCTGCACTCTGAGCAGGGTGTCGTGGCAGCAGTTGCCTGCGGCTCGGTGGTTGGCTGGGGAATGGTTGGAGTTGGATACGGCATAGGATTTTGCTCTGCCGCTTGGGTATCTGTGTCTGCTGGCTCTGATTCCCTGACCCAGCACCACCTAAGCTGGTCAATGTGTCTCCGCAGACTTCTCCTGTCTAATGTAGTCACAACGTATGACACTGGTCTGGTAGTTGTTGTAACTGTGGCTGGAATCCAGATTGGTCCGTCGCTGTAATTCCGGGCATAAATGAGGTCACCAGGTTGGAAATAATGGAGAGGCTCCAGAACCTCTCATTATGGTGGACAATCCAATCTGAGATCTGGGTGCAGATGGTCAAGCATTGTGGATAAGCAGTGGTTCATCAGAAGTTCTGCGGGGCTCCTCCCGGTAGTCGTGTGAGGCGTTATGTGCTGCTGCAGGAGGAAATCTGCTAGTCTCGGGTTCCAGTCACCATAGACTATTTTTCACAGTGCGTCCTTTGTAGTGCGAACCATTCGTTCGGCCTGCTCGTTAGTGGATGGATGAAACGGGGCCGCTGTGACGTGCTGGATCAAGTTGGCGTCCATAAACATCTGGAACTCGGATTATGTTAATTGTGTCCCGTTGTCGGACACAATAGTCCCGGGCAGTCCATGTGTACTAAAGATGCAGTGTAATGCTCAAATGACCAATGCAGAGGTCATTACAGACATCAGAATTACTTCCAGCCATTTAGAAAATGAGTCCACAACAATAAAAAAAAGTCTATCCCTGAAAAGGGCCAGCAAAGTATCTGCAGGCGGGACCATGTCTCCCAGGTGGTTTCCCAGTTCTGTACTGGTGCCTGAGGTGGTTCTGGTTGTGACTCTTGGCAGGGTTGGCAATTTAAAGGCTAGCTAAAACTGTTACACGTTGGTTCCAAGTTACAAGATTATTACCCATCTGCAGCATATGGTACCTCCCATGATCCAAAGTGGCTCTACTCCTGAGTCACCACCACAGGCCAGAGCTGCATGGCCCCTGCAAGCAAGTGTCCAAGATGGCTGAAAGTGAGCAAGTTCTGGAAGCCTCACTTCATAAAGGATGGGGCCAGAATGGAGTGGATTGTCAGAATGATTGTTTGGGGTCAGTCTGGATACTCACTGGTGCTCTGATGTACATAGCTTAATGCCCTGTCTGCTTGCATATTTCCCCCAATGCTTTATCTCACACTGGCTTATTGTTCCCATGTGTCAGGTCCACCCCAGCCACAACGTAGTACACACTTATAGAAAGGTTTTACTTTATTGAGCTAAAGATGCGTTGACAGGATCACTGTTAGGAATGACGAGTAATCAATGAGCATGACAGGTTATAGAACATTCAAAATAACTTCCAGTTTCGGCGGCGCGAATGGCGACCGGCTCTTGGGACATCTCCCAGAGCCGGATCGCCCAAGCACAGCCCGGGGGGGGCCCGCGCCAGTGGAGATCCAAAGGAGCCCTCAGGAGAGGGCTCTGAACCAGGGGGTGCGCCAGGGAGAAGCCTCTTGCCGACCAGATGGTCGAGAATTGAGGCTCTCCCATTTGCCCCAAACGGCCCCGGCTGTGACTTGCCCCTATGAGGGGTTTAGCAACGCCACCGGTGGAGCGGAGTCGTGATGCGGCAAAGCTCTTTTGAGAACGAAGACATGTGAAACTGTAAGTGGACGTCCGAAAATTA
This sequence comes from Gekko japonicus, assembly GCF_001447785.1. Lineage (NCBI taxonomy): Eukaryota > Metazoa > Chordata > Lepidosauria > Squamata > Gekkonidae > Gekko > Gekko japonicus. Next base: position 98,375 of record NW_015169233.1, on the reverse strand, counting down.
AAGCGGCAAACTTCCCCCCCTCACTAGAGAAGCGGCTGGAGGAGAAGGGAGAAGGGAGGGCTCTACCCCCCCGCTCCCCCACGTGAGACTCTTTTAAAACAAAACAAACAAAAAAACGGGGGTAAAGCACAAAACGATATAAGCGCTTACCTTCTGGGTGGGATAGAAAAACAGAGAAAGGGACTTGTCCTGAAGAGAAGCAAAAAGAAAACTTTCCAAGTATAAACAATCTTGTAAAATGGCGAGGACTAGAAAAGCAATAGAAAAGCCTTCGAAGAAGGCAGGCGGGACTTCCTGTCCTAGCCCCTCCACTGCTGGAACTGCTGTCAATCAAACAGACAGTGAACTTGCTCGCCATCTGCTGG
>NW_015169233.1:89072-97649 GCF_001447785.1 Gekko japonicus | reverse complement strand
CATGCCAGTAAAGAAGAGGGAGCAGAACTAGCCAAGTGGATGTCAACATTAAGTGTGGACGACAGCAGCTCAGAGGGAGAGGTGAAAGACGATGAAGATGAAGCGATTGGACCAAAATATAATTTGAGAGACAAAAAAGGAAAGGACCCCAAAGTTTAAAAAACTTTGATTTTATTTTTCGGATTATACTTGGAAAAAATCCACATCAGAAGGACATTACTAACAAATTAAACACTTTGTTTAACATTGACTAACAGAAGGACGACCGAAGATGGACACTATGGACTTAGAGATTTGAGTACTAACAGATTAACTTACTAATATAAATAACACCACTCATTCTTTTCTTTATCCCACTATATACCCACCCTATTTCTTGAACTTAAAAGAAATATCTCTCCTTTTTAGGAGAGGGAATAAAGCTTATTTTTTAAAAAAGAACATTCAAAATAAGAAGGCCCAATTGCGGGAGTTCCCGCGTGCACCATTAGGCCTGAGAAAGTAACAGCCCCTCAAAGCATAACAGGTATCCTTCCCACGGCACCTCCATGAGATAACCCAAGCAACTATGTGGCTCCTCTCCTCCTGCGGCCTTGAAAGATATACGGTGCTGTAGTAAAGCAATTAAGCACACACAGAGACATGCGAATGAAAGCGAAAGCAGAAACCAATTGGCAGCTTTCTGACATACTGCTCCCTTGAAAACCAACTCCCTCTCCCAAAATCCAGATGTCTCCTGGTCAGCCCGGAAGATCTCCCGGTTTCCCCGGGAACTCGCAGTGGAATTTGTGTATCAAATGACGGGCCCGAATATCCCCTACTTCCACCCATTCGAGGTGCTGGGGTCCAAAGTCTTTCCATTCCATCAAATACAACAACTTTCAACATTTGCGCTTTGAGTCCAGGATTCGTGAAATCTCATAATGTTCCTCGCGGTGTTCCTCGCGCCAAGGACAGGACCCTGTGTCTTCTTCAGGAGGCTGAAATGAAATACAGAGTCCAAGGACCTCAGATTCTTTGGTAATTCAACATCAACCGCAACCTCATTAATGATCTTACGTACTTTAAAGAGTCCGTGAGGGGAAGGCTGATTTGGGCAAAATTGGGTAAAAATGAGTGGTAAAAGTTTGCGAACCCGAGGAAGGATTGTAATTGCCGCTGAGTCCGGGGGTTTTCCCACCCCAGAACGTCGCATACCTTCCCCGGGTCCATTTCCAGCCCCACATTCGAGATGCGGTAGCCCAGAAAGTCAATGTGAGTCTTATGAAATTCACACTTGGAAAATTTTGCAGAGTTTGTGCTTGTGCAACGTGCTGAGTACCTCTCTCACCAACTTCACATGTGAGGGTTGATCAGGGGAGTATAAAAGTATATCATCAAGGTACACTAGCACCCCTTTAAACAAATGCTTATGCAATACTTTGTTCATCATTCATGAAGACCCCCAGGGCCCCCTGAAGTCCAAATGGCATAACCAAGTATTCGAACAGCCCCAGAGGCATGTTGAATGCTGTCTTTGGCTCATCCCCTTCTTTTATGCGCGCACGGAAATATGTGTCTCGTAAGTCTAATTTCGAAAAGATTTTCCCTTTCGCTGCCTCAGCGAGCAAGTCTTTAATCAATGGCATAGGGTAAGCATTGGTGGCGGACACTGCATTCAAGCCCCGGTAATCCATGCAGAGTCTCAGCCCAACATCTTTTTTCTTCCTGAACAGAACAGGCGCCGCAAAGGGGGAAGAGGCCGGATGGATGAAACCGCGCCCTAAGTTTTTGTCAATAAATTCCCTCAACTCCTCTTTTTCGGCTGGGCCCATGGCATAAATCCTCCCCTTCGGTAGCTTTGCCCCTGGCACCAATTCAATAGCACAGTCAGAGTGTCTGGGGGGGGGGGTAGCTCGTCTGCTTCTTCCTCCCCGAACACCTTAGCCAAGTCCCGGTACTCGGGGGGAATTGCTGATTATAACACCTGCTAGCTATGAATCAACTATGCTGTAAAGTCCTCCTCTGACATTCCCAGGATGGGGAGTAGTTGATACAGACTTGGTTGTCTATTGTAGATAGTGCGCTTGGTACACTGTAATGAAAGCCTCCTCCACAATGGCCAAGAGATTGTTCACTTCTCATGATGTCTTTTGGCTGGGCAGGAAGTCTGATAAACATTCTCACAGTATTAATTGTACTTTGTTAACCTGTCTTTGTCACATGTAACTATGACATATGAATGTAGGCTGCACCAAAGTTCTTGTAAGAGCTAAACTTGTATTATCTGCCATTACTGTCAAAGCCTTTGATTCACCTGCAACTTTCCTGATTGCTAATAAAATCCATAAATGGACTTATTGCATCTGAGAGTTACTGCAGAGTCTTATATGGGTGCAGAGGAGAGCGATGAGGATGATCGGGGGCCTGGAGACCAAGAAGCCCTGTGAGGAAAGCCTGAGGGACTTGGGAATGTTCAGCCTGGAGAAGAGGAGGTTGAGAGGCATGATGGCTGTCTTGAAGTCTTGGGAGGGCTGTGTCCCTTAGAGGAGGGCAGGGAGCTGTTCCTGCTGGCAGCAGAGGAGAGGACTCGCAACAATGAGTTTAAACTAAGGGTGGGAAGGTACCAGCTGGATATTAGGGGCGGGGGGATTTCCATGAGAGTTGTGCAACAGTGGAATCAGCTGCCTCGGGAGGTGGTGAGTTCCCCTTCGCTGGCAGATTTTAAGCAGCAGCTGGACAAACACTTCTCAGGGATGCTCTAGGCTGATCCTGCATTGAGCAGAGGGGGTTGGACTAGATGGCCTGGATGGCCCCTTCCAAGTCTGTGAGTCTATGATTCTATAAGATGTCTACATGGCTAGGTCTCAGGTAGCCATCATGGGTAAGGGGCCCTCATGGTGCTAGACCTTTGCACCAATAAGGCCTCTTTGTGATGACACATAGCCAAAGTGTTGAGCAGGTGACCTAAGCAGTGATCCAACCTGGGAGGAAGGCACAAAGCCAACCTGCAGCTAGGCTCAGCCCCTTTCCAACTGGCGCAAGTCACAGCCTAATTGGAAGGAATGCAGCTAATTGGGGAGGACAGTACCAAGCTTCCCCTCACAGCTGCATTATCTACTCTTTGCAAGGTCCCTCTGTTTAACTCAAAAGCAGGCCTCATCTGAAGCTAGCACCAAACTTTGAGTCAGAGCAGAAAGTTCTTTACAAAGGCACACCAGTGTTCAGTCTTTATCTCAGTATTATGTCCTTTGACTGACATTGGCTCTGATGGTAAACAAAGCAGCCAAATAGACTTCAGTGCTCAAAACTAGGCATGCTGAGAGCTTCAGAGTAAGTTTTGCCCACCCCATAAACTAAATCATCTCATTTACAAGAGACAAAGAAGCATGTATTCTTTGATAACTTAGGCTATTAAACTGACTCACTTGGCATTTCACCCCTCTTGCATAATGGCATATATTCATGAAGTGATCAAATGAACTGATTGCACGATTAACAAGGTTCATGGGCAAACAATGAAGGCATGAAGAGTATTATGTTTCAGCTAAAAAAATGAAACTGATTTTAGTGGGGTTTTTTTTAAAAAAAACCCTCTGTGTGTCTTTTAAAATTGGAAATGGCAGCAGATGGGTGGTGGGACTGGTAGCCGTTGTAAGAGCTGCAGTGTTCTGCCGCTTTCTGGCAATCCTAGCATGCCACTCTGGCTGCGGTCACACTGGCGCCTTGGCATGACAGGGTGGCACCTCTGATTGTACCAGTTTAAAGTGTTGCGGAGCACAGCATCCGGACAGCACACCCTGATGAGGGTTACCTTCATGGTCATTCTGTGGTCAAGCATCCACATTACTGCATTATTTGGGGGTGGAGCCTGGGGAGGGTGAGGTTTGGGGGAGGGGGGACCTCAGAAGGGTATAATGCCATGAAGCCCACCCTCCAAAGCAACCATTTTTATGTCATATGGAGACCAGTTGTAATTCCAGGTGCAGTGGAGGTTTCCTCCTTTCCTCTTACGCGAGCAGAGCTGACGTGAAGGAAGAAGCAATTTCACTGAAGAAATAAACATTTTCACCCCCTTCCCCCTACCCACAGAGGCCTCCTGACCTCCTGTGGCACTACCTCTCTGCAGACCAGTTTCCTTCCTCCAAGGAACTGAGAAGCAGGTGAAAGAAAATTACGTCCACATTCTGATACTCTAGGAATCCTCCCTAGTCTTTATGGTGAAGAGCCAGGCCATAGAGATGCTGTCTACACAGTCACCTAGATATGACATCACATCTTCCCCAACCCCTCCCTCCCCAGGAATCCCCCCCCCCATCTCCGGGCTTTTGAATCCTACCCAGGAATAAACCTTTCTGGGTTCAGAAACCACTGTGGGGGGGGGGAGGTAGGAAAACAGGGAATATTGGGGTTCTTTGCAGAGACTTTCCATGGTCCTTATGGTCCAAGACAGTGAAAGCAGCCCTGATATTCAATTTTCAAGAACTGTTTTGCTTGTAGTTGGGAGCCAGGCATCCTCGTAATGATGAATGATTCACCAAGAGGGGGAGAAAAAGAGGCTTTTCCTTCTCTTCAGAGCTTGTGATGACTACAGCAGGGAACATGGCTTAGCACTCCCCCCCACACACACACACACACAATTTTCATGTTGGCATTCATTACAGCATGTACATTGTGCTCACCATCTATGTGCAGAAAATTATATCTTAAGGACAGCTTGTCGGAAGGCTGGGGATAATCCTATTTGGTTTCTTGCACAGCAGTGCATGCAAAAGTATTCAGGGCTAATTGTCATTCAAGCAGTACACCTGCCACATCTATGTGGCACTCTGCACTTTCCTATTGATTCAGCATTATGGGCTCCCTCTGCAAAGAATGATGGTGACATCCCAAGGAGACTTGGACCATTCAAAGTCCATTGGAGTGAATTGGCTTAGAAGAGTGTCACTCTGCTGGGGATAGCACCATGAGTCACATGCTGGCAAGGAGAGATGCTGGAAGTGTGCAGAGGACCAGTGTGGTGAAGTGGTTCAGAATGTTGGACCAGAATCTGGGAGACCCCAGTTTGAATCTCCACTCTACCATGGAAGCTGGCTGGTTGACCTTGGGCACAGGGAGTCCTTCTAGCCAGACCCTCTGTTCCTTGCCACCTCTAAAGAGGCTGGGGGGGGGATTAAAGAGGCCCCTTGGCATTGTGCCAATGCACGATGTCACTTCTGGTGAAAAAATGGAAGTGACATCGTTGTGCCAGGGTGATTCTCTAGATCCTTGATCATCACCCCCAGCGCGATAATGTCACTTTAGTTTTTCTCACTGCTGTTAATGCCAAGAAGATTGTCCCTGCCCCCCCCCAAGCAGTCACACACTCTCTGCCACACCTGCTTCATAGGGAGGGTTCTTGTGAGGATAAGATGGAGAAATGGAAAATGTTGTAAGCCATTTTGGATCCCCATTGGGTATAAACGAAGTAAATAAATACATCACTGTGTCAGGCTGCACTCTGCACTTTTAAATGTGCTAAAACTGGTGCAGAATAGTTGGCTTCTAGAATAGACAATGGGTTCTGTTTCCAAACAGAACTGCTTTCAATAGAGTGTGCATTTGGTTTCTCACTCAGTACACATCCAGATGTGCATAGGGATGTATATTCCATTAATACAGTATGGTGTGACCACATCTGTATACAGATCTGCATCTGGATTGACATTTGCGTGACAACACAATCCTCAGTTGAGTTACACCATTCTACCTCCAGGTACTTTCAAGGGCCTAACTCAGTTTAAGATTGCACTAGAACAAACGTAGAGTCCAGTGGGGCACCTTAAGATCAACAAAGTTTTATTCAAGGGATGAGCTTTCGTGTGCAAAGGACACTTTTTCAAATACACTGGAAGGAAGGTAAGGTTCAAACCAACATGGCCGACCACCTGGATCTAAGATTGCACTGGCAGACTTGCAGCCCTTCAATGGAGTGCCTTTTACAGGTTTTGGAGTACACACAGACATGAATTTCTTATCTCCCAACACCCATTCCTTTGGAGCCAGTTGCCCTACTACACACAAGCTTATGGGAAGTTAGCATGGCTGAACTATTGCGGTGCTGTTGTTTAGTTAAATAAAAGAAGAGTGCTCGGAGAAAAGTGAACTGGGCATTCTATAAAATAGCAGTATGAACAACCTGAAGACACTATCACACAGTATAATTTGAAAAATGCTTCTAAGAACAGGAAACTAGGGACACCTCTGAAATTTGTCTCATCTGAATTGCTCCTTAGATTCTGGATTTCCAAAAATGCCACCGTGTCTCCAGCATGGAACCAGTACCTTAGGATTCCCCCATTATTCTGTTCATATTTGCTGGAGAAGTGACAGCCTGAATGTTGCTGAAGGAATCATTTCGTTCATTTGTATCCTAGGGGGAGCTGTGGAGCATTTTCTAGTGTGCAGAGTTGATTAATATTTTTTCCTGCAGTTCAGCTTTTCTCTCTCTGCTGTATGTTAGTCTGTGTTGGTGCTGGGGCTCTGAAGGCCTCCCTGTCGCCTTAATGGCCTCCACTCAGTTATTGTCTTCTCTGCAAAAATCCTGTTGCCATAAGTTTATTGAAAGCAAACTCTAAAGCATTAATTGGATTATTTCCTGAACTCTGCTAACAATATTCAGATTTTTTAAATAGAGAGTTTATCCATTGGCATTTCCCCTATATTATTAATGCACTTGTCTGTTGAAAAACAATGTAGAGAGACATCTTGATGTGATCGTATGTATGGTTCTGTTGAGTTCCTCTTTATGTGGTATTTTACCAATGCACATGTGTGCCCAGGCCCGTAGCCCGCGTGGGGCCCACGGGGCCCGGCCCCCCGCTGATTTTGAGGGCCCCCTCCCTCCCGATCCTCTGCTCCCCCTCCCCCCATCGCCCTCGCTGCCGCCGCCGGCATCCCACAGGCTGCTGGGGCGTCCGGCTGCTCCGGGACTTCAGCGGTGGCGGCGTTATTTTGTTTTGACCGCCGGGCTTCCAAGGAAGGTGCCCTGCGGTCAAAACAAAATTGGAGGCGGGGGAGCTTGGAGAGAGAGAGAGAGAAGGGGGGAGGGGGCAGGAAGAGGCGCCCGTGGGGGAGGAAAGGTGCCCTTTGCGGGGCGGAGCGAGGGGAAGCAGCCAGCCGTCTGGAGCACCTCACCGGGCGATGGACACACGCGGCCATTCCACTGCGCTGCCAGCGCAACCTTGCTCCGAGACTGGTGCTTGCAGCAGGGACCAGCGGGCCCGGTCATGGGGAGAGCCCCGCCTGCTGCCTCCTTGCCTGCCTGCCAGTCGGGGCAACGGCGGCCTCGGCTCGGCCGGGGGCGTTTTCTTTGTGGCAAAACCGCTCGGGGGTGAAAGCATCTGGACAGGCTGGCAAGGGCCTGGCCAGCCTTTGGCGTGGAAAAGGGGGTGGGGAGGCTCTTGGTGATGTGTTGGTGGTGGGAGGGGCGCAAGCGAGGACATAATTCTAGCTGGGATCTGGCAGCACAAACGTCTCGATTGAACAAAACCTTGCTTTTAGCCCGATAAACAAGAAGCAAAAAAACCCCGGGCATCAAGCATCATCGCACAGCGGCCGTATCTCAACACACAAGGAGTCATCCATCTCTCACGTCAGCTACACACTCCGATTTCAAAGCATTTTAATCCCACAGTCTGATCTCCCTCCTGCAGCCTGCATTCCCAGCTTTCTGCACTGAATGCAGGACTTCCTGAAAAGGAAACTTGTTTCTTATTGCCCTCCCCCCTTCCGCTGAAGGTTTCCAGGGTTTTGGTTTCTTGCTCCGAGCCTGGGATATTAACAAGTATATACAAGTCACCCACTCTCTACTGACGTCTGCATGACTTTCGACAAGTCACTACAAAATTATAAACGCTTAAGCTTTATTTCCTCTCTGAGTGGCAGGGAGTCCCCGACAGAGAGGCATGCTGTGTGAACGGATACAGGGCGGCTGTGAATTCCACATACAGGGAGCAGTGGCTGAGCGCGCCCTTCTCCGGGGAAGAGGCTGAGAGAAGCCGCGCTTCCGTCGGAGGAAAAAGGACCTGATTGGTCTTCTTGACCGTAGAACTTGTGACGTGACACGGTTTCCCGAGGCGCGAAAGCTTGGCCTGCGAGGCAGCCTCGGAGGAGCGTGGTGTCACGGGGGGGAGGGTGTCTCTCTGGCAACCGCCTCAGTTGGCTTACTGGTAGTGTTTTGGGCTCGGCGGATGGTGTGGGAAGTGCTAGTTCTAGGTACCTCTGCGGGGGGCCTAACACCAGCCCCTCGACGACGCCGTCGCCTGGCCTTGGTTATCCCAGCCTCCCACACCCACTCTCCGCCAGGTAATCCTCACAAAGTTAGAGAAGCGGCCTCCCCTTGCGCTTTTTTAGAAAACACGCCCTCGCCCTTCTTGTCGAAGAGATCTCGATCACCCCAGCGCCGGGGAGGGGGGAATTCCAGGGTTCGATCACTGCAAAGTAGTTCCTTCCCACCGCAGGTTTGTGAGCTGCTTTGTGGCGACTGACTCATTGGTAGGGGGGCTTATTGTGGAGGCGCGGGGGACCATTTGTCTGACCCTTTGAATGGTAGGTGGG
>NW_015169233.1:87300-88930 GCF_001447785.1 Gekko japonicus | reverse complement strand
CAATAAAACAAAGTTTGAGTCCAGTGGCATCTTTAAGACCAACAAAGTTTAATTCTGGGTATAAGCTTTTGCGTGCATGCACACTTCATCAGATACAGATACATTCTGAAACTGGACTCAAATTTTGTTTTATTTACAATATTAGGCTACCCATGTATAAGTTTTGTGCTTCCCTCCACCACCAGTTGTGGTTTTGATCTGCATATACTCCAGTGAGGCCTTCGGCGTGGAAAAGGGGCAGGGGGGCTCTTGGTGATGCATGTGCGGCGTGCGCGCGCGCTTCGCGCACGCTCACACTACCTGGCCCCCTTACTTTTCCCAGGGCCCCCCTGCTAGGAAGGCTTTAGCTACGGCCCTGTGTGTGCCTGTGTACGTGAGTATAATTCTGCACCTTAAGAGTATTGATGCTTTTTTGCAGTGTTTTATTTATGCACACATGCATTGGTGACAAACAGGGGCACCTAGGAATGCAACTGAATTAGAGGGATTGAAAGCTGTGCATGCTCAACTTCTGGAATTAATGTTAGGAAATAACCTAATCAAACCAGATGTAAATAGGAATGGGACACAACCGAGAGCAAAATTCCAGAACAATGAAAAGAATGGAACAGAAGTCCTCTCGTCCCAACATGAAACCCAAGATGGGAGGCATAACAGCTGCAGAAAGGTCAACTGATGTAGGACAGGCAGCCACCTTAAAAAAAACAATAACCTGTTTTTTTTTTAAGTTTTATTTATGTATTTTCCGTTACAAAAAACAAAAAAAAAGAAGTTCAGTTTTACATAACAATCTTTTGAGTGTACTTTATACATTTTTTTCCATCCATTTATCTACCTTGTTCCACCTTTTCTTAAAAACTTTGTCATCTCTCCCTACTAATATTTGATTTAATTTGTCCGCTTCGGCTATTTCCAGGATTTTCTCGACTATCTCATCTTTTCTGGGTAATGTATCAGTTTTCCAATTCTTGGCTACAAGGATTCTGCTTACTGTGAGAATATATAAAATAACACAGTGATCGTCCTTGCTCAATCTATCTGGTATCATGTTCAAAAGAAACGTTTTGGGACGGTTTTGCAATTCTATGTCTGTTAACTCTTTTATCAGGTTTTTAACCATTTTCCAAAAGCTACATATTTTTTCACATCTCCACCAAGTATGGTAATAAGTACCTATATTATTTTTACATCTCCCGCAACTATCTGAGACATTCTTATAACATTTGGAGAGTTTATCTGGGGTCCAGTGCCACCTATAAAACATCTTAAATATATTCTCTTTATATGTCGTGGCTTTTACAATTTTCAAAGATTTCCACATTTTCCCCCATTCTTCTGAATGTATTGTGTGGCCAATATTTTGTTCCCAGGTTTTCATGCTGGGTTTAACTGCTATCTCTTTCATACTGTCATTCAATAGGAAATTGTATAGTTTTTGGATTTGCTTATCCGCAGATGATAACCAGATCTTATCCAATTCAGACTTTGATTTTGCGAAATTCATTTTTTTGACCTTATCGAATCTTGAGTGCAATACTGTCTTTTCCCAGCTAGTAAGGTTCAAATTCAATTCTTGTAAAGACTCAAATGTTTTCATTTTTTTTCTTTGGTTAACAATGTTTTATATGTT
>NW_015169233.1:27996-87035 GCF_001447785.1 Gekko japonicus | reverse complement strand
TTTGCTATCTGTTGTATTTTATCTATTTCTCTCTGGTTGCAATTTTTTGTTATAATTTTTGTCTTTCCAAGATTTATTCTTAGTCCTGCTCTTTCGCCGTATAGATGTATTGTGTTTAATAAATGTTCTATTGCAGTTGTTGGTTCGTCTAAAATGAACACCAGGTCATCCGCAAACGCTTGAAGTTTATACTGCTCCTTTTTTATTTTAAGGGTTAGGGTTAAAATATTTTAAGGGTTAGGGTTAAAATATTTTAAGGGTTAGGGTTAAAATATTTTAAGGGTTAGGGTTAAAATATTTTAAGGGTTAGGGTTAAAATATTTTAAGGGTTAGGGTTAAAATATTTTAAGGGTTAGGGTTAAAATATTTTAAGGGTTAGGGTTAAAATATTTTAAGGGTTAGGGTTAAAATATTTTAAGGGTTAGGGTTAAAATATTTTAAGGGTTAGGGTTAAAATATTTTAAGGGTTAGGGTTAAAATATTTTAAGGGTTAGGGTTAAAATATTTTAAGGGTTAGGGTTAAAATATTTTAAGGGTTAGGGTTAAAATATTTTAAGGGTTAGGGTTAAAATATTTTAAGGGTTAGGGTTAAAATATTTTAAGGGTTAGGGTTAAAATATTTTAAGGGTTAGGGTTAAAATATTTTAAGGGTTAGGGTTAAAATATTTTAAGGGTTAGGGTTAAAATATTTTAAGGGTTAGGGTTAAAATATTTTAAGGGTTAGGGTTAAAACAAAAATAAAATAAAAAAAACAATAACCTGTTGAAGGTTCACACTCTTAGTCCTGAAGATGTCCAGTTACCACTGCTGTTTTGGAAATAGCATTCAAAATAAGGTATATATAACATGCCCTGACATGGATCGCTCAGGAGAGCCCAACCTCATCACATCTTGGAAGCTCAGCAGGGTAGGCTCAAGTTATTGCTTGGATGGGAGACCACCAAAGAAGTCTAGGGGGGCTACACAGAAGCAGGCAAGGGCAGACCCCCTGTGAATGCCTTGAAGACCCAGGGCCCCTATGGAGTCACCACGAGTCAGCCACAACTTGATGGCAAAAAAACACTCAGAAATCCAAAAATCTAGGACAAAACTTAGAAGGAAGATAATTTTGAAAGTATTCCTATCAGTTACTATAACTATGTGGCATCTCAGGCATTAGTAGTTGCTCACAAATCCTGAGATGGCAAACAGCTTGGGGTTGAGTCCTCCTCTTCATGGGGCACTTCTTACTTCACAGGAGGCCAGAAGACAAGCCTCCTGTGTGGTTCTCAGTGTGGGTCTCAGATCTGCCACCCTCAGCCAGGGCTGGCATCTTTTTAATACTGCTGCATGATACGGCTGCCCTGTTTCTTTCCATTGAGATAGTCTCTCCATTGTGACAGTTAATAACAACATGTTTTGGTGGATGCTGATAAGCCCTGCGGAAGAACATGTGCATTGACATTTTGAATGAACAACTTTTAATCCTGCTTAAAAGAAGCCTTCTTGACAAGCTGATGTGTAAGATTATTGGTCACGCATGACAGTTCTTTGCAATAGGCTTAAAGCTATGCGCCATGTGCCATTTCCTAAGTAGGGCATTCAAGAAATAGGAGCATCTGGGGTTGGATGAGTTGGAATCTATCATCTCTTGATATTTTTTCATCTCTTGGTCTACAAGCAACCCAGTTCAGACTTCACACAGATCACAGTTGGTTGGTTGGCTGGCTGGGAGAGCCCTGTAGATTTTTGCCTCTCCCCCCCCATTCTTTCTTTCTTGTGCCAAGTACAAGCACAGATGTGTGACTGGAAGGGGAGGCCAACACAAGAAGAGGGGCACCCGTCATTTCCCCTTCCAATGCACACCTCAAAATATAGAGAAGGGGAGGGGACCCTGCCCCCTGACCTTGGTAGTGGCCCCTTGATGTGTACTTCCAGAAAGCTAGCAGGGGGTCATCTTGATGCAGCTCAGGGCGAATTCCCCCATAATTTGTTATTGGTGGGGGAATCCTGTGGAAACATGTGGTGGAAATACTGAAGAAGAAGAAGAAGATAAGAAAAGACTGGATTTATACCCTTTGCCCTTCACTCAGAGCAGCTGACAAGCGCCTTTCCCTTCCCCTCCCCATGGATGGACAGGAAAAGAAAAGGTTAAAATTTTAAAGCCCCTCCTCATGGGGCAGATCATATGGCCATAATATCGGTGGAGAAATGGTTGGAAAGGTTACAGAGCCTGTCACCTGCATGGGTTTTCAGTTCCGAATGGCAGATAAGTAAGAGTATTTGGTCCCACATCTATTTTTTTTAAATGAGATGGTGCTGTATGGTTTTACTGACATACTACGTAGACTTATTTTAAGAGGGGGGGGACTACAAGTGTCGAGAATACATGTTTTTAAAAATGAACAAAATAAACATCATATTTCCCTAGCCAGCCGAGGATGTTATAAAGACTTAACCGTGCATATTTAGTTTATTTGTTTAAAAGATTTTTATTCCACCTTTGGACCAATTTCATCTCCAAGGAGAATAACCATCATTAAGCAACTTCATAATGAATCAAGTGAAATCATTTTTTTAAAAAAATGCAAGATAAAGCACACAGCGCATTAAACCATCAAAAGCACCAGCTCCAAGCAATCAAATGCCACTGGAAGATTTCGGAATGCGGTGGGGTCACAAACCTACTGCATCCTTCAGGAAAATTACACTAGGGAGAGAATATTTCAATTTCAATGGAGCTACCTTGATGACAACATGATATATTCTGCCCCCATGCATTATGGAAAACAGGAAGCTGTAGGGAGTGCTCCCTAACTTCTTGTCCACTAGCCATATCTCTGATGCCAACACACATCAATATACCAGGCAGTTCATATATCGCAGATCATCCAGCCTGGCATGATAAACATTACTTATGTAAGTGCCATTGAGTCACAACCAACTTATGGTCATGCCAGCAAGGAGCTTTCAAGGTATTGAAAACAGATCAGCCAATATCATAATACCCCTCTGTAAATCAATGGTGCAACCTCATTTGGAATACTGTGTGCAGTTCTGGTCACCACACCTCAAAAAGGATATTATAGCTTTGGAAAATGTGCAGAAAAGGGCAACTCGAATGATAAAAGGGTTGGAACACTTTCCCTATGAGGAAAGGTTAAAGCGCTTAGGGCTCTTTAGCTTGGAGAAACGATGACTGAGGGGAGACATGATTGAGGTTTATAAGATTATGAGTGGGATAGAGCAGGTAGGGTGCCACAGGAGGTGGCGGTGGCCGTGGCTGCAAGCATGGACGGCTTCAAAAGGGAATTAGATAAGCATATGGAGCAGAGGTCCATCAGTGGCTCTTAGCCACAAGGTATAGATAGGGGCTCTGGGGCAAGTGATGCTCTGTCATCTTGGTGTTTGGAGGGGTCAACAGTGGGAGGGCTCCTAGTGTCCTGGCCCCACTGGTGGACCTCCTGATGGCACTGGTATTTCTGGCCACTGTGTGACACAGAGTGTTGGACTGGATGGGCCTTTGGTCTGATCCAACATTGGTGTCTCTTATGTTCTTATGTTATATTCTTATGTGAGTGAGAAGCAGAGGTGGTTGGCCATTGTCTTCCTCTGCAGTCTTCCTTGGCTCATGTCTTCCATCCAAGTACTGACCTTGTTTAGCTTCCAAAATCTGACAAGACTGGGTGATACCATGCCTCCTTCCTGTAAATAAACTGTAAATAAAGGCCTGAATTATTTGTTTCAGTCCCCATTCGGGGTTGGGGGCTGACAGTTCTGGGTGGGGAAATACCTGGAGACTTTGGGGGTGGTGTCGCCTACCCTCACATGGCTGCCTTAACTGCCAAACTGAGCCATCTGCTTGAGAAGAAGATGTGGTCAGCCTCTATTAAGACAATGTTGACCAGCTGCATTCTTTCTCCCATGTGGGTGCGGGGGGATTGTAAGGACCCCACCCCATCCTGCAGCCAAGACCACCTTGGTTAATGAGGTCCTTATCTTATTTTGGGCTTAGTTGTTTCAATAGGCAAACCCTTTTGCAGCCTAAGTGCCAAGGGGACTGGAAACCTAGAGAGTCTCATAAAGGCACATGGGTACAGCCATGAAAACTCAGGAAAGAGGTAAGGTGTGCTGAGATTACGAACTGATTAAGTGTAATTTCCCCCACCTTAGGGTTCTCAATAACAATAAGACTTCACTCTCAATAATAACAGCTTTTCAACATTGGAATATCCTAGCATATCCCAGAAGTCCCAGCCCAATGCAGTTGCTGTTTTGTTAACCAACACCCATTTCCTCTTTTTCCTAACTCAGTCAAGAAGGTTTTTATACATTTCCTCTTACTGATAATAAGTATGAGACTGCTCTTGCTGCACTGAAGGAATTTTTTATGCCCAAGGTTAATGTGGTTGCTAATAAGTTCTGTCAGCAGTTTTTAACAGAAACTGGATGAGTCAACTTTACAATACGTTGCAGCTTCGAGAGACCTAGTCGGTTCCTGTGAGTTTGGAGTGCTGGCTGGTGAGATGATTAGAGACCAGCTGATTGAAAAGACAACTATGCCTCGCATAAGGGAATGGTTACTTTTACTTTTGTTGGACAATGCTATAACATTAGCAACTCAAATTGAGGCAGCTGTAAATGAAACTAAGATGATAAGTTCGGGCACTGGAGACAGAGTACAGAGGGTGGGACTGTTGCAGAGGGTGCCCATATTTATTTTATTTTTTTATTCAGGTATTTCTACCCCGCCCTACCCCGCAAGCGGGCTCAGGGCGGCTTACAAAGGCATAAGCACATACATAAAATTTATAAAATCCAATAAAATCACAAATCACAACCAACATACTAATAGTAATAATAAAGTGCTTTAGATTCCAAGATGGCATATGAAGCCACGATTCTGCAAAGGAGCTGAAAGAATATGCCGAAAAGCCAGGAAGTCAGCTAAATACAATGCCAACAAAGATGTGTTTTCGTTGTGGCTCTATACAACATCTGGCAAACCTTCCCAAGTGAGTAAGACACAGGGAGAGGAAACAAACCTGACCCAAAAACTGGAATCAAGAACCAAAAGGTTGAGAAGAAAGTCTAATGAAGGGCCAATATTAAAAACCTAGTTAAAACGTATAATATACAAAAATACAAGTATTATTAGAAAGGCAGTTAAAAACATACATAAGAGCCCAATGAAAGCCTCGTAAAAAAGTGTAGCCTAAACACTAGGGCCAATACACATGACCTGATGCGTTTCTGCCCTATTGGGGTCTTCTTCAGAGGTCAAACAATATTAAGGTACACATAACTTAAATACATATTGCAATAAGATAACCAATAAGTTAATAATGGACCAGGAAGAGGAAGGCTGCAGAGAAAAGAGATTAAAAGAATATTGAATAAGGATGATCAAATATTTTTTAACTTACAATATGTTAAAAATATGATAAAATATTACTTACTTAAACAGCAACATCTAAAGTCACATGACAAAGAGGTTTGTGAGGCCTCAACAGGTGAAAGTCATGTGTCTGGTGCCAAATGCACAGTTGCTGTATTAGAACATCTAAAAGATAAGATATGTATAAAAGGCTACTGCAGTAAATAAAAGCCAATATAATAGCAAAGATACAAAAATCAATAGTATACACATTACCTTCCAATTAAGGTCCTGTGTGGCTATCAAAGACGGAGCTAGAGTGCCCTCAAGCAAATAGCAGTGCTATTGAGTAGGTGTGGTTAACCTTTATAATTTGGTGCTGGGTGATGCAATCCTAGTGAAATGCTTAGTCATGGCTAAGGCACTCCTAGTAAAATGCTTAGTCATGGCTAACCCTAACCCTAAATCATGATTGCACACAGGCCTTCCAGCAGTGTGGCAGCAGATACAGACATTGAATACATATACATATCAAATCAATTTAACACAGGAACAATAAAATAAATACCAAACTAACATGAATTCACACTGCACACCAGTCCACCTGTTCATTCAAGCCCAAGGGAGTTACAGATTTAAGAGCATGAATCCAAAACAGTTCTCTGGCCTTCAGTTCTCTGGCCTTATTGAAGCTGGAACTTGCCAGTCCTGACTTGTTCCAATGGCAAGAAGTTAAGATCTCTGTCGCTGTGACCGGCTGTTATAAAATGGTTCACCAAGGGCGCATTCTTCCTTTTCAGATGAATGCAGCTTCTGTGCTCCCCTATCCTGGTTTTAATCGGTCTAGATGTATACCCCACATAGACCAATTGTATTATTGTATATTATAAGTTTTAACTAGGTTTTTAATATTGGCCCTTCATTAGACTTTCTTCTCACCCTTTTGGTTCTTGAAACCTTCCTGAGTGCCCTGCAAAGGGAAAACAGTGCAATTAATGTAAAAAATTTGGACATGTGCTTAAGATGTGTTCTAGTCATCAGAATAATTATCCGGTGCATGCAGTTCAAGTACCTGATGTAGAAGTTTTGACTGTGGATAAGAGCAGAATTGTGTCTGGAGCAAAAAGAATTATGTGCACTGTTAAGATATTTGTTAAACCTTTGGGGGAGGGTCAGGAAATTGAGCTGATGTTAGATACTGGTTCAGCTGTGTCTATACTACCTGAGGCACTTTATTTGGAATATTTTGGGAGTGTGCCATTAGTAGAGCCAAAATTGCAGTTGGTGTGTTATTTACAGAACCAAATACCTTTGTGTGGTTGTTTACCTGCTAAAGTGAGTTTTGGTACATGTTGTGCACCTATAGAATTTTATATTGTGCCTAATGGTACTCCTATCCTTGGTAGGGATTTGTTTGCTGCATTAAAACTGATGGTAGTGGATGGACATATTATGGCTTCACAATTGGATGTTGAACCTCCACAGGAAGTTCCCTTTTGTTTTCCTTCTGCGAGTGGGGATACCTCTGTGCAGGGTATTGGTTGTGCAAAGGGATTTGTCCACAAAGTAAAAGTGAGACCTAACGTGGTTCCTGTGCAACAGAAGTTACGGCGATTGCCATTTATTTATTTATTTATTTATTTATTTATACTTTCGAATTCTAGACCGCTCAACCCCCGAAGGGCTCTGAGCGGTTTACACAGTACAATTTTTAATTACACTACCTCACTAGGGCCACACATTGAGGGGAAATGACTACCTATCAGGCACCCGTGGCAGGGTCTTCGTTGTTGTTTCTGCGGAAGTTCTTAGTCCCGGGTGACGACGTCTCGGCGCAGATCTTCTTCGACCGCAGCGACTCCTTCCAGGGATGGTCCCTCAGTGCACGACAGCGCGCGCTGCCGCAGCTGGCCTCTGTCCTTGATTGGCTCCGGCCTACCACGATGCCTCGGCGCTGCGCCCTGCTGGCCCAATCTCTGTCCGGGCCGCTCGATTCGCCGCTGCCATGTTCACCACCATTCCGCCACTCAGCCACCGCCACTCCGCCACCCCAAAGGGAAGGAGGGTGCCCCCCGCTCTAGGAGCAGGTACCCAATTCATCTACTCGCCCGTACGGGCTTTCGAACCGCTGGGTGGGCGGGAGCTGGGACACGGACTGGGAGCTCACCCCGGCTGCGGTGGGACTCGAACAGCCACTGAAGCTGTTCGGTCAGATGGAGTATTGCAGGCATTTACTGCCTGCGCCACCGCTCCCATTTGCCTTGAGAGAGGCTGTGTCAGAAGAGCTTAAGAAATTGGTACAGAAGGATATTGTTGAAGAGGTGGACTCATCGGAATGGGTTCCCCCCATAGTGGTGGTAAGAAAGAAAGATGGAAGTATACGCCTTTGTGTAGACCTAAGAGAACCGAATAAGGCTGTTGTGATTGATAGCCACCCATTGCCACATATAGGCTGAGTTCAGACTGGCAGTTTGAAGCGGGAGGGAGTCATGCCAACTGCATCAACTGATATGGGAGCATACCGGGGAGGATGCGCAAGGGAGCATTCACACTTTTGGCCTGCCCCTGGCGGAAGCAGGTCTGTAAGGCACGGCTTTCTTTTTGGTAATCTGGAGATATGTGCATAAGGGCACAAGAAAAAATGCAGCTTTTGGCATTCGCACTTTGTTGGTGCGGGATGGACATGGGATAATCGTGCTTTCCAGGGTTTGATACCACTTTCACCTGGATTCTTTTAAACTCGGGAGGGAAGCATTACGAGACAGGTTAAGTATGGCTGGGGAACGCCGAACAGATGTGCCTATGTGAACGGCCGCTTTAATCCGTTTGTGAAACATTTCTGAAACGTGCCTATATCGGGCCAAACTGCCAGTCTGAACTCGGCCATAGAAGAGGTGCTTTTAGAACTGGCAGGGTCGAGGATGTTCTCTGCTTTGGATCTGCAGAGTGCATACTGCTGACTGGCCCCACTGGTGGCACCTGGTATTTTTGGCCACTGTGTGACAGAGTGTTGGACTGGATGGGCCATTGGCCTGATCCAACATTGGTGTCTCTTATGTTCTTATGTTCATATCATCAAGTTATGCTGCATAAAGAAAGTAGAGATCTTACAGTATTCATTACACATGAAGGATTATTTAGATTTAAACATGCCCCATATGGGTTGGCTTCTGCCCCTGCTGCTTTTCAAAAGATGATGTCTTCAATACTTAAGGGGCAGAAGGGAGTCCAGTGTTATTTAGGTGACATCATTGTATTTGTAAAGACATCTGAAGAACATGAGAATAATTTACAATCAGTATTAAGGCATATAAATGTAGTTGGACTGGAACTCAATATGGAAAAATGTAAACTTAGACAGGTAGAACTGTCTTTTTGGGGACATAGTGTTTCAGCAGCTGGGCTGAAACCTGATTTGGATCATGTTGAGGCGATTATGCAGGCACCACCTCCTGTTGATTTACAAGGTGTCCGTTAACACTCTGCCATGTTGCTGGAATGTGTGGAGGGGAAAACCACCTTGCTCTCCCTGCTACACACAGAGTTTCACTGTCTGGCTATTGTCTACTATTTTGACCTTGGGATGTTCCAGCTGTTGTCGGTTTTAGCTGGGAACCAACGGCTTTTGCTTTTGCCCGCTTTCTTTCCCCCACTGTGTAAACTTTGCTTATTGGCTTCAACTTGTAAGGGGGGTGTTTGAACCTAGTATAATTCAGGGTGCCATGATCATGACCCATACATCCTGTGGGACAAGGGCAAGGTCCAATTTATCTCTCCTAAGTGTCAGGCTCACACATGGGATTCCCCCCCCCCAATGAACCGGTGTGAATGTGCCTGGCAAGGGAGGAGTTGACTGCCATTCCCTCAGAGTACCGGGACCTGGCCCAGGTTTTCAAAGAGGAAAAGGCTGATGAGTTACCGCCTCACAGACATTCTAATTGTGCCATTGAACTACTGCCTGGGTACAAGTTGCCCAAAGGGAAATTGTATGCGATGAGCCTGGGTGAAAAGGAGGAAGTTCATTGACAAAAACCTTGCCAGGGGGTTCATTCGCCCTGCATCCTCCCTGTTTGCTGCCCCCATGCTGTTCCAGAAGAAAAAATATGGGGGGTTGAGACTATGCACCGACTATAGGGGGCTGAATGCAGTTTCCAGTACTAATGCTTATCCCTACCCCTGATCAAGGATCTCCTGGCTGAGGCGGCTAAGGGGAAAATATTTTCCAAGCTTGATCTCCAGGACATGTACTTCCAAGTGCGAATTAATGAAGGAGATGGATAAAAAATGGTGTTTAATACCCCGTTTGGCCAGTTCGAATACCGGGTGATGCCCTTCAGACTACAAGGGGCTCCCGGGGTCTTCATGAACCTTATTAACAAAGTGTTGCATAAGCACCTGTTCAAGAGGGTACTTGTTTATCTAGATGATATCTTGCTGACAAAGATTCCCACATGAAATTGGTGCAGGAAGTGTTGCACACGTTACACAAGCACAAACTGTTTGCCAAACTTTCCAAATGTGAGTTCCATTGCACCGAGACAGATTTCCTGGGCTATCACATTTCCCCGCGTGGGTTGGAAATGGACCCTGCTAAGGTCTGAGACGTGTTGGGGTGGGAGCCGCCTCGGACCCAGAAGCAGTACCAAGAGTTCTTAGGATTCACCAATTTTTACAGATCCTTTCTTGCCAACCTTGCCCAGGTGAGCTTACCACTCACGGATATCCTGAAAACAAAAGGGAAGGGGCCCGAGAGTACCTAGCCTGGAGCTAAACTGGTGTGGACTAATGAATGCCAAGAGGCATTTGACTGCTTAAAAGCCCTATTCATGTCCGAACCTGTGTTGCCGCATCCTGACGAAAATAAATAAAAAATTTTGTACGAGTCGATGCATTGGATGTCGCTATGAGTTGCGCCAATTTGCAGAAGGGGGGATGGGAAATTGCATCCTCTCACTTATGTCTCCCGGAAGTTTGATGACACCGAGCAGAACTGGTCAGTATGGGACAAGGAAGTGGGGGCTATTAAGTCAGCACTCTCGACTTGGCGGCACTTGTTGGAGGGGGCGCAGGTGCAGTTTGAGGTTTGGACTGACCATAAAAACCTTGAAGTGATGAGAATGCAACAAATCTTAATGCTAAACAAATAAGGTGGGTGGACTTCTTCTCCAAATTCAATTTCACCCTCCACCACTTCCCAGGCAAAGCTAACTGACTATCAGCTGTGTTGTCCTGCCTCCTGCAGCATGACAGTCAACGTGAGGGTGTGCTGGACTCTATGTTCACTCCCTCCCAGTTGAGGGGGGAATCCTGACTCACAGCCAAGTGAAAGCCTCGCCCCCAAGGGATGGGGACTCCTGGGAGTTGAAGTTCACCTCCACCTTCTCAGATGCTGATTGAAAACTGGAGAGGGAGGGAAAGTTGGAGGAACGGGCTAATGGCTGAGGTACCACGGTCACAAACTGTTCATTCCATCAGCCTTGTGGGGCGATGTCATGGTGAGGGTACATGGCAGCAAGCTGGCGGGGCATCTAGGATTCTTGAAGTCTTTGCATCTGTTGCAACGCCAGTTCTGGTGGTCCGGTATGAGAAAGGATCTTTACACATGCATCATGTGTAAACCACATCCCGGAAAATGGCCTGGACTTTTGCGGCCCATGCCCAGCAGGCCGGAGGAGGTGATATCCATAAACTTTATCACCCCTGCCCATGCCCAGCAGGCCGTAGGAGGTGATATCCATAAACTTTATCACCCAGCCAGGAAAATAGGGTTTATAGGTGGTGGTTGATTTATTTTCCAAGCAAGCCCATTTCATCCCGTCCCTGCCTACAGCCCGCCTCCAAGCCAAGGCATTCCTTCAGCAGGTGTTCCGGCGGCATACCTTGCCCCACAAGATTATCTCTGACTCAGAGTCACAGTTTTGGGGGGAACTGATGCACCTGCTTGGGGTGGAACGGGGCCTGAGTAGCGCTTATCACCCCAAGACTGATGGCCAAACAGAACTGGCCCCACCTGGAGCTCGGAGGATACCCCGGGCTGGGCGGCTGCCGTGGCCCTGAGGGGGTCAGAAACACCAGGGTCGATGTCGTCTTTGGGAAGGCTCCCTTCTCAGCCACAGTCACCGGTGGCGTGGTGGTCACTGGTGTCACCGTCTGGTGTCACCCTCATCCTCCTCCTCCTTTTCCGAAGGGTTTGGTTTCTCCTCTCTGGCGCTCATCTTGGTTGGGGAGAGAGGCGCATAGATAGAGAATGAAGGATTCTTAACAGAATGTCAGAACCCACAGCCAACAACGTAGTACACGTTTATCAGGCAAGGTAATACTTTATTGAAGAGCTATAGATGCATTAACATAGGCACTGTTAAGAATGACGGTTTCCCATAGGGTGTAATAGGATATAGGGTATTTGTATAGACCCACACACACCCTGGCCAATGAGCCACCCTCCCGCACATGGGAGAAAGCGCTTCGGCCGTTTAGCGCTGAAGCTGGGAACGAAATACTCTCTCACGGTTCCCAAGAAATCCAGACATCAACATCTCCACCTGCAATACTTAGAAATAAGCGGTGTAGCAGCTAAGAAGCACAGAAGGAATGCAAAGGCAATTAGAAGACACCTCCCCACCCCCATGGCAGCATAGCTGACATCATGTCATCAGGGCTCTTTGCGTAGCAAGAACTCCTTTGCATTTTAGGTGACACACCCCTAATGTAGCCAATCCTCCAAGAGCTTACAGTAGCCCCTGTAAGAAGAGCCCCACCTGTCGTACTTTGCTCCAGGCAAAGAAATTGAACCCATTGGCCTGGGAGCTGTTCTGGCACATTATTCCTGAATAAAGAGGGAGGTTCTCGCAGTGGCTTGGGCATGCTCTCATTTTCATCTATACCCATATGGATGCCCATTCACAGTACTATTAACTGATAATAAGTCTCTTTAAAAAAAAATATATTTTCCAAAACTACAAGAAAATAAGGAAAGGGAAACTATAAACCACAGGAGAAAGTAAAAATAAACCACTAAAAACCCAAGAGGTGGTGGTCATATAATGATTACAATAAAATAGCTTTGAGTAAAAAATAAAGTAAGTTGTTACATTGGAGGCGATCGTTAAAGTTGCTTAAATAATTCAAGTCCATGTATTCTGACTTAGTAAAGAGCAATGCAAAAGAATGATTAAATATTAAGAAACAATAACCAAACTTCAGAGAGAATTGGCATCTCATTTGCATCTTCTTTCCCTCAATTGATATCCTTGCTTGTATTTCTGTATTTCTTCCTTTTTTCCCTTATTTCAAAAGGGATATCTTTCAAAACTCTTATCTCCTTGCCATCGATTTTAAGGGTAGTTCCATTTGTTGTTTTTAATATCTGATCCTTCACATGTCTTCTGGAGAATCCAACCACCACCTCACCAGGCAGATTATTTTTCTTTTTGTATTTTGAATATGACCTATAGATCACATCCATCTCACCTTGAAGAAAATCTGCCTTTAAATCTGCAACCGGTCCCCTTTAATCTCCCCTTTAATCTCAGGAACTCCCTGAAATCTCAGTGTAAAGCTTGCCTTTTCCTTTTGAAGCTGTAATAGCTGGGCTTCATCAGAGTTTCTCTTCTTTTCCATCTCCTGCATCTGCTTTTTGAGCTTTTTGGTGTTGGCATCCACTTCTTTAAGGTTCTCAGATGTTTGCTCTGTTTTTTTTAATTTCGTCTAGTTGTTGTTGCTGTGCAGCGAAGTTTTGATTGAGTGTCGTCATTTGCTCCAGCAGGGGTCGCAAGGCTTCTGTTAGCATCTTAGAGAAGTCTATGGTTGTTTCCGGTCGCGTCACTGCACTCGCTGGGCTGGCACTTCCTAAAGGAAGCTTAGGTTTCGTTTGCTTATCTTTCTCCATCTTCTTAAGCGACATCTTTGAAGCTGTTTACCTTTAACAAAGTTTCCCAAAAATCTCTAAAATCTGCAAATCGCCTGTGATTTTCTTGTAAGTTCCTTACTATCGTCCCATTTTGCCTTCAGTTCCACCCCCCTTTAAAAAGCATGCTTTAAATCCATTTTTATTTCCGTGGGGGGGTTCCCGCTCCCCTCGTTTACTTTAGGGGGGAATTTTAAGCCACTTCTCTGATACTAGTTTCAACCAAACTCACTCTCAATGTAGATCAAGTAGATCTCACCATCAAATGTGTAAAGCGCTCGACCTCCACTCGTCCCAGTGTGTGCCTCTGAATCCAGTACTGGAACGCAGTAGTGAGACCGTCAGGGCATCGGAATGCCTCAATCCACCAGCACCGTACCAGGAGAGAGGTGATCCTCGGTGCCCCATGGCTAGGAACCCATCGCAAGGGCTCCAGGGGGGCGCATACAATCGCACCCCCTCTCCATCCACTGGCTCACGGATCGTGTCCTCGGGAGCTCCCGAGAGGAGTATCTGCCATTAGATCACCAAAACCGGAAGTCCTCGATAATGTCTCTTTAACCCATGTTTAACAATTTGTCTTTTCAGCCACCGGTTCACCATCTTATCGTTCACAGCCTTGCTCAGGTCTTGCAAAGGGAGGAGGGCCTTTGTGGCTTCCTGGAGGGAGTCCCTCCATCCTATCTTGTCATGCTGTTCCCAACTTTTCCTAGCGTGATTGTATTTTCCAGTGACTCTTGCCTTCTCATAATGTGAACAAAGTATGACAACCTGAGTTTAGTCATTTTAGCTTCTAAAGAGAGTTCAGGCTTGATTACAACTAAAACCTACTTACTTCTATCCCTGCAGGCTTGATATTGACCATGCACTAACCAGCACTGAGTTAAGCCATACTTTCCCAAGACAGAATCAGCAAACCTGAACATTCCATCTGAGTAATGGCCTTTGTCTGTATCCCATTGACCCTTCCAGATTTTCATAGAATCATATAGAGTTGGAAGGGATCTTGCAGGTCATCTAGTCCAACCCCCTGAACTCTGCAGGAGCATAGCCAAAAGATAACCCTACAACATACCTGAAAGATGGTTGTCCGGCCTCCACTTGAAAACGTCCAGCGAAGGAGCATCCACCACCTCCTGAGGCAGACTGTTCCACTGCTCAACCACTCTTACAGTTAGGAGGTTTCTCCTGATATTTAGCCGGTAACGACTCCCTTGTAATTTCCACCCATTAGATCTAGTCTTGCAATCCGGAGCAAGAGAGAATAGATTCGCTCCATCTTCTACATGACAGCCCTTCAAATACTTGAAGACTGCAACCATGTCCCCTCTAAGCCATCTCTTTCCCAGGCTAATCATACCCAACTCTTTCAGCCTTTCCTCATAAGACTTGGATTCCAACCCTCTCACCATCCTGGTTGCCCTCTTCGGGACACACTCGAGCTTGTCAACTTCCTTCCTAAAATGTGGTGCCCAAAACTAGACACAGTATTCCAGCTGAGGCCTGACCATAGCAGAATAGATCAGAACTACCACCTCCCGTGATCTGGACACAATGCTTCTGTTAATGCATCCTAAGATTGCATTAGCTTTCTTCGCAGTCACATCGCACTGCAGGCTCATGTTTAGCTTGTGATCAACCAGAACACCTAGATCCCTTTCACATGTGCTGCTGTCAAGCCAAGTCCCTCCCATTCTATATCTGTGCCTTTGATTTTTTGTACCTAAGTGTAGGACTTTGCACTTCTCTCTATTGAAATTCATTTTATTTGTCTCAGCCCACTGTTCCAGTCTATCTAGATCATTTTGAATCCTGACTTTGTCTTCTTCAGAATTAGCAATCCCACCCAGCTTCATGTCATCTGCAGATTTGATAAGCATCCCCTCTACGTCTTCATCCAGGTCATTTATAAAAACATTGAACAACACCGGGCCTTGGACCGAGCCCTCTGGCACTCCACTCGAGACTTCCCTCCACGTAGACGCAGAACCATTTATGAGCACTCATTGGGTACAATTTTTCAACCAACCATGAATCCATCCAATGGTTGCACCATCCAGCCCACACTGAATGGGACTTCCATTGGGAGCCCAGAGTTCCCATCCAGCTTTTTTCCCCTGGTTCTCCTCATCATCATTTTTATATCAATCATTCATGATCTGCGTGTTGTACAAACAAACCATCACTGTATTGTCTCTTTCTAGAATGCTGGTGCTTTCTGAAAGTTCAAGAGGCTTTACAGTGAGCAAACTCAAGAAAACATAAGAGGCAACCACATTATAAATAACTTAAGGCACTGGAAACATACAGAAAGACCGTCTTTCAGTATGAGGGGAACAGCACTCAATCCTTTAGCAGTAAAACCTTTCCTTTCATACAGTCTTCACTGAAATAGCATATAAATATGAAATATCACCATCATCAGTCTTCATTTGAGCCATCTATTTTCTTCGTATGTGGTTTTCATAGTTCACAAAGACTGCTCTTTAAAGATCCAATTCCCCCTTTCTTTAGCCAGATAAAGATATATGCTGCAAAATAAGTTCACCAAGGGACTTAGAAGTAGAAGTCTCTTTCTACTTAGGTATAAATACTCAAGTGTGACATATATCAATCATTTTTATCTCACCCTTCCTCCAAGGACCTCTGAACACTGTACATGTATTGTCCTCCATTTATTCATACAACAGTCCTGAGAGGCAGGTGAAGCCAAGACCGTAAGAGTGACTTGCCTAGGGACACCCGTGGTTAATGGCTGGGAGAGGGGGGAGAGCTGAAGTTCCTTTTCTCAGATGCCAGTGTAACCACCGCACCATGCTGGCTTTCATATGTGAAATAGAGAAGTTCCCACACCATGGCTCAGTGGTAGAGCCTCTGCTTGGCATGCAGAAGGTCCCAGGTTCAATCCCCGCCATCTCCATTTAAAGGGAGCAGGTAGCAGGTGATGTGCAAGACCTCTGCCCGAGAACCTGGAGAGCAGCTGCCAGTCTAAGTAGGCAATACTGACCTTGATGGACCCTGAGGGTCTGATTCAGTGGGAGGCAGCTTCATGTGTGTTCATTCGTGCATTCCTCCCATGAAATGCAAAATCCTTGCAGGGCCTCAGGTTGCTGAGGGGATCATGCACAGAACAGAGTTGTTTTTTAATTCTTTAACCTTTACTGTCCTTCCTTTTTGTTGTTAGCATTTTAAAGAAAAAAGGGCATGTCCTTTAAAAAACCCCTTTATATTTAAAACACCAATTGATTCTCACTAGGCGTGTGCATTTGGCATAAGCTGAACCAAATAAATACCCGAAAAATACCCTATCAGTATTGGGGGGGGGTGGTATTTATTAAGCGGAATCAAATTCTCTAATCTGATTTGGCTACCTATAAGGCGATCCCAAACAAAAGCTAATCCTATTTGGCTTTCATTCAGAGTCCCTGACTGGTCTTCCCAGGAAGGGGGGGCATGTAGACATGCTGTTCTGATTGGTCTTCCCTTCCCCAGCCACCTTGCTGTGGCGGGCTGGATGGGGAAGGGAAGGGGGGCATGTAGACATGCTGTTCTGATCGGTCTTCCCTTCCCCAGCTGCCCCACCACTGTGGGCTGGCTGGAGAAGGGAAGGGAGACTGGGTCAGTTTCTGCTCCCTCTGCTTCCAAGTGGAGGGGACTGAAACTGACCATTGTTTTACCTTCTGAGCTGCCCCAGCTCAGGGAGGGAAGGGAAGGGAAGGCATACCTCCACAATCTCCCTTCCCCTCCCCAGCCGCCCGTGCCTCCCTGATTGGTCTTCCCATTCCCAGGCACCTCACTGTGGCAGACTGGCTAGGGAAGGGACAGAGGGTCAGTTTCAGTTCATTTCCAAGCAGAGAGGCTTGTAACTGAGCACTGCCTTCACTCCCTGAGCTGCCCTGGTTCGGGGAGGGAAAACAAGGCGTACCTCTCTGATCTGATCTGTCTCCCCTTCCTCAGCCACTCCGCCACAATGGGCCAGCTGGGAAAGGGGAGGGGGGCATTTAAACATGCCTCCCTGATCAGTCTTCCCTTTTCTAGGTACCCCGCCGCAGTGGGCTGGCTGGGGAAGGGAAGAGAAGGGATAGTGGGTCAAAACCCCTCGGTTTTAGTCTCCCCTGTTCTGGAGCCAGTTTGGTGTAGTGGTTATGAGCAGCGGGATCTAATCTGCAGAACCAGGTTTGTTTTCCCACTCCTCCACATGAAGTCATCTGGGTGACCTTGGGTCAGTCACAGTTCTCTCAGAGCTCTCTCAGTCCCACCTACCTCACAGGGTGTCTGTTGTGAGGAGAGGAAGGGAAGGTGATTGTAAGCCACTCTGAGACTTCTTTGGGTAGTGAAAAGCGGGGTATGAAAAACCAACTCTCCTCCTCCTCCTCCTCCCCCCCATTTAAAAGGATCAGCTGCCATGCAGACACACTGCACTGATCCTTTTGAAGGAGTGGGAAGCTAAATGGAGGGGCTCAATAGCCTTTAAAGCCTTCCCCTCCCTCCCTGAGGCATGCCACCTCTGCAGGCCTGATTAGAGGAAAGAAGGTATTTAAAGTTTAAACACCTTCCCTTCCTGAGTCATTCCACAGCTGCGGCACACTTTAGCTAGGAAAGGAAAGGTATTTAAAGAGACATACCTTCCCTTCCCTTCCCTGAGGCAAGAGACATACATTCCCTACCCAATTTGGTGTAGTGGTTAAGTGTGCAGACTCTAATCTGGGTGAACTGGATTTTATTCCCCACTCCTCCACTTGCAGCTGCTGGATGACCTTGGGCAAGCCATAGTTCTGTCAGAGCTGTTCTCTCAAGGGCAGCTATCTCAGAGCTCTCTCAGCCCCAGCTACCTCACAGGGTGTCTGTTGTGGGGAGGGGAAGGGAAAGGAGTTTGTAAGGAGCTTGGTGCTTGGGGTGGGGGTCAACAGTGGGAAGGCTTCTAATGTCCTGGGCCCACTGGTGGACCTCCTGATGGCACCTGGTGTTTTGGGCCACTGTGTGATACAGAATGTTGGACTGGATGGGCCTTTGGCCTGATCCAACATTGTCGTCTCTTATGTTCTTATGTTAAGCCACTCTGAGTCTCTGAGTGAAGGGCAGGGTATAAATCCAATCTCCTCCTCCTCCTCCTCCTCCTTCCTCCCTCACTGAGGCATGCTGCAGCTACTGCCACAGTGCAACTCAAGGAGAAAAGGGAGGTAGGGAGCTGTTAAATAGTGGGGGTTCCATGGATGAACAGGCTCCCAGTCTGGTGATCAGCTCTACTTTATTCAGTGATTTCAGCCAGAACAAGACTGTGGACCAGAGCCTCAGCTCGGTTATATTCCCTGCCATGGCCACACCCCAACCCCACTCCCAATGATAGGCTACTCACAAAACTTTACATCTTAATTGGTTACTGCCAGAATCCTGTTGGTCTATTGTTATTTGGCTCCAAGCTCACCCTGGTTCTGGCAGCACAGTCCTGCAATGCTTCAGTCCCAATACATAACACTCCACCCCCCTAAGTTACAAAGCACCTTAACAGGCATAGTCCTTGAGGTACGCTGGCTTGCGTCGCTCTCTCTGAGAGCGCCATGGTTCCTGCGGTGGTGGAGCCAGTCCCAGAGCCGGACTTGGTGAGGTGGGGACCTCTCTGGAGTCCTGTGGAAGAGAGCCCAGAAGGTCCATCGCAGTTTATGCAGGGCTTTCTTCTTCTCGGCACTCTGGCTGCCCACGGTTGTGCAGGGGCTCACTCTCAGTGGGTGGTGATGATGGTTCTGGGCCACAGTCTTCCTGCTTGGCTGAGGACAAGTCCGGCTCCTCAGGCAGCAGGCGGTGGTGCAGCTGGTCTATGTGTCTGCGTAGAAGCTGGGGCCCATCTGTACGAAAGGGGTCCGGTGACTTGGGTCACCCTTGCCAGGACTGCTGCAATAGTTCCACATGAAGACAGGGTCACCTGGAAAGAACCTGTGGGGGGCCTCCTGACTTACCAGAGATTGGCGCACTTCCTGGGCATGGTCCGAGTGCAAGCAATCCAGTCACATCGTGAGGCGGTGGCCCATCAAGAGCTAGGTGGGGCTGTGGCCAGTGAATGCACTCGGGGTCACTCGGTGGCCAAACAGGAAGACAGCAAGCCAGTGGTTCCAGTCTCTGTGGGTGAGCCATTTTAGAGCGTCCTTGGTGGTTCGCACCATCCTCTCAGCGTCCTTGGTGGTTCGCACCATCCTCTCAGCTTGTCTGCTGGTAGCCAGTTGGAAGGAGGCAGACTGCACGTGCCAGATGAGATTCTGTTCCAAGAACTCCTGGAACTCCCCTGAAGTGAAGGCTGTGCTGTTGTCTGTCACGACCGTGTCCAGTAGGCCGTGGGTGCTACAGATATGTCTCAGAGCCCGGATGGCTGCACGGGATGGCGTGGATGTGACTGGCACGACTTCTAGCCACTTAGTGTATGAGTCCACTAAGAGAAAGAACAGCTGCCCCTGGAACGGGCCGGCAAAGTCCAAATGTAACCGTGCCCATGGTGTGTGGGTGAACTCCCACAGGTGAATGGGGGCCTTCAGAGGTTCGGGGTATGTCTCCTGGCAGGCCTGCCAATGCTGTATTCAGGCCTCAATTTCGCTGTCCATTCCTGGCCACCACACGTAGTTTCTGGCCAGTGCTTTCATCTTCACAATTTCCGGGTGGGTCTTGTGCAGGGCTCCCAAAACCCATTCATGCAGCAGTGGGGGAATCACTACCTGGCTTCCCCCTTGTGAGCTGAGAGCTCATCTTTGCGGGATGTAAACACAGTGAGCCATCCCCCCCCCACCCAGTCCACAATGTGGGAGGACGCAGTCCCTGGTACTGTGGTGGGAAATGTCAGCGGCATGCAGACGGTGATCCGGTAGGTCCTCCACCATCAGAAATTGGTGCATGGAGGCCGGATCTGGGTCAACAGAGCTGAGAGGGAGGCGAATAAGGGCATCCATTTCCCGGGACAGTACTGCAAAGCATATTGGTACCCGCACAGAAATATGGACCAGCGCAGGACCCTGGCATCTGTGGCGTCTGGCAGTCCGAGGCGAGGAGACTGAGCAGGGGTTTGTCATCAGTAGTGATGGTGAAGGCGCGGCCGTACAAGTAATCATGGAACTTTTTTACTCCTGCCATGATCACAAGGGCCTCTTTGTCAATCTGGGCATACTTCCATTCGGCTGACGACAGGGTCCTTGAGTAAAAGGCCACCGGCACCTCTCTACCATCAGGCAACCGATGGCCCAGGACTGCACCAATGCCATAGGGAGAGGTGTTGCATGTCAAGACGACCGGCAGCATCTCATCAAAATGGGCGAGGACATCATTTGAGGTTAGCAGATGCTTCATGGCTCAGAAAGCGGCGGCCTGCTGCTGGCCCCACACCCACGGGGCTTTCTTGTTGAGCAGGCGGTGGTGCGGCTCCATTAGTGCAGCTTTATGGGGCAGGAAGGAGTGGTAAAAATTCAGAAGCCCCAAGAAAGCTTGCAGCTCAGCCTTCAAGGTGGGAGCTGGCATGTTTGCGATGGCGTGAACCTTGTCAGGGGCTGGATGGATGCCATCTGCATCCACAGTGAACCCCAGGAACTTGACGTGGGGGACTTCCCGGAGGCATTTCTCCCGCTTAACCTTCAGCCCAGTGGAGTGGAATCATTGCAGCACAGCACGGAGACAGGTGGCGAAGTCTTCTTCCATGGTGGCAGTAATCAATACATCATCAAAGAAGGGCTGGACTCCAGGGACGCCTTTCAAAAGAGAGTCCATCATATTCTGGAAGATCCCCGGGTCCACAATCACCCCAAACTGTAACCACTTGACTCTGAACACACTCCGGTTTGTGACAATGGTCTGTGCCTCAGCGGTTGGCTCATCCACTGAGAATTGTTGATATGCTTGTGCCAAGTCCAATTTACCGAAGACCTTGGCCCCCGCCAATGTCGCTAGGACATGGCTGACTACAGGCACTGGGTAAGTGTGGTCTGTCAGCGCCTTGTTGATCATAGAATCATAGAATGTTAGAGTTGGAAGGGACCTTGCAGGTCATCTAGTCCAACCCCCTGCACTCTGCAGGAGCATAGCCAAAAGACAGCCCTACAACATACCAGAAAAATTGTCATCCAGCCTCTGCTTGATAATGTCAGCAAAGGAGCATCCACCACCTCCCGAGGCAGACTGTTTCACTGCTCAACCACTCTTACAGTTAGGAAGTTTCTCCTGATATTTAGCCGGTAACAACTCCCTTGTGATTTCCACCCATTAGATCTAGTCTTGCAATCCAGAACAAGAGAGAATAGATCTGCTCCATCATCTACATGACAGCCCTTTAAATACTTGAAGACTGCAATCATGTCCCCTCTACGCCTTCTCTTTCCCAGGCTAAACATATTCAACTCTTTCAGCCTTTCCTCATAAGACTTGGATTCCAACCCTCTCACCATCCTGGTTGCCCTCTTCTGGACACGCTCGAGCTTGTCAACATCCTTCCTAAAATGTGGTGCCCAAAACTGGACACAGTACTCCAGGTGAGGCCTGATCATAGCAGAATAGAGCGGAATGTCCACCCCCCATGATCTGGACATAATGCTTCTGTTAATGGATCCTAAGATTGCATTATCGTACATTTATAGTCAGCACAGATGCGGACATCCCCATTAGGCTTAATTGGGGTTACAATGGGGGTCTCCCAGTTGGCATGGGGAACAGGCACTAACACTCCTTGCTCTGCCTAAGTGGTCCAGCTCTGCCTCAATTTTGG
The DNA here is from genome assembly GCF_001447785.1 of Gekko japonicus. Lineage (NCBI taxonomy): Eukaryota > Metazoa > Chordata > Lepidosauria > Squamata > Gekkonidae > Gekko > Gekko japonicus. Next base: position 65,042 of record NW_015169233.1, on the reverse strand, counting down.
GCTTGAGTGCAAACGGGACTCTCTGGCCTTGAGGCAGATGAGCCGCACCTCGAGGTTAAGTTGGAGTGACACTGGGGGCCCTGTGTATCAGCCGAAGGTCCCATTGAAGATCCTCCCTATGGAAGCTGCCTGGGTGATTTTCGACCAGCCCCAGACTTTCTGCCTAACCTACCCTGCAGGGTTGCTGTACAGATCACAAAGTGGGAGAATGAAGTAAGCTGCTTTGCTCCCCACTAATGAGAAAGACAGAACTTTGCCTAGGAAGAGGCTGCTGAGAGGGGAGGAGATAAAGTCACCAACTTTAGGTATGGAAATTCCTGGAGATTTGAGGGGTGGAACCTGGAGAGGGTGGGGTTTGAGAAGGGGCTGGGACCTCAGACTGGTACAGTGCCCTGGGCTCCACCCTCCAAACCAGCCATTTCCTCCTGGGGAACCATTGTTGCCAATCTCCATTGGAGGGCTGGAGATCACTTAGAAACACAACTGCTATCCAGGAGGGAGGGGGGAGGAGATAGAAAACTGAAGTCAGAAGGGGAGATAAAGGTAGGTTGATGGTTGGCTGGGAAGGAGATAGCATTGCCAACTCCAGGCTGGGATATTCCTTGAGATTTGAGGGGTGGAGCCTGGAGATGGTGGGGTTTGAGGAGGGTACCTCCTCAGACAGGTACAATGCCATAGACTCCACCCTCCCAACCAGCCATTTCCTCCTGGGGAACCATTGTTACTAATCTCAAGGGGAAGGCTGGAGATCACTCAGAATTACAACTGCTCTTCAGATGGTAGAGATCAGTTCCCCTGGAGACAACAGTAAGCTCTGTGTCATTATACCCTGCTGAGGTCACCACAGCAAATTGATGCTGAGTGTCCAAGGCCAGGGCACCCACCCAGAACCTCTTTCTAGACCTCATAGCATTTACCTCTAGTTTCCAAATGTTACAAATTAATTTATTTACGAGGGGTACATGTGCATGGATCAAACACTGCAGACAGAGAGAGGGGGAGAGAGAGAGAGAGTCATGCCCGCAGTGGAGCCCGACCCCATGGACCCTGACCCAGGGGATTCTGCGCCCTCTACATCCGAGGGGGAGCTCCTTTCAACCCTTGAATCACCAGACGTAAGTCCTGCAGAGCATGAGCACCAGCTACCAGGAGAGTTTACACCTGGAGCCGCGCCGGCAGAGCCAAGCACAAGCACCACGCCTCCTGATTCCCTCCCACCGGTGGCTCATTTGTGAGAACAGAGGCGGCGGGACATGGCAACCCAGTGTAAGGAGGCGCACATGTGAGGTCAGCATCCTCTAAGCCCAGAGTACTGACCGAAGCCAGGACCCTGTTAGCGGCCGGTAATTGGCTAACAAGTGGAACGGGCTTTTTAGGTGGCTCTCTCAGATCCCCAACTTGTGCTGGCAACTAGTCTCATAGGCGACTCACTGCACCCCGGATCCTGCATTCCTGTCTTCTGGTTTTCATCCTGACTTCCCGGCTCCTGACTTTGGCTTGCGTGACATTGTTTCTCTGGCTCCCTGACTACAGACTGTGTATCCTGACTTTTGATGAACGGCTTTCAGCTTCTGAACTCTGCATACACTCCCCGGTAACCCTAGACTCATTTTGACTTGGTATTTTGGACTCTGTCTTATCTGGTGCCCTGACCTTAGACTGTGTTTTGGACTTTCCGTGCCCTGCCTGGCCCGCCAGCGCAAAGAGACTTTCATGTGGTTACATACATGGGTATAACTTGTTTGTTTTACTGATGCATGGGTTAAAACACCACTCACACAAAAAATCTTGATGCAGTCAAAAGTACAATCATATCAAAAAAAAATTTTTTTGCAGTGCTTCATCAATATGCACATTCTCAACCTGCATGTTCTCATCAATAATGTTGGGGTGGTGGGGAGAAGAATTCAGCAGAATGGAGGAATGGAATATTCAATCAAATTGTATATGCTGCAATTCTGGAATTAATTTTAGAAATGTTTCCAGTTCAACCAGAATTAAGTAATGGTGAAATATAGCAATTAAACTTAATAATTCAGTTGTGGAATTCTGTGCTGGACTAGATGGACCTCTGGTCCAACCCCACAGGCTCTTCTCATGTTCTTTTGTGCTCATAAAACAAAGTGAGATCCTGCAGCAATAAAAAACAGAATAAACCCTTTCCTTGTTACATTTAACAATCCTATCCTGCCTTCATTTTCAGAAGGAAATGGGGTGGGGGTGGGGATGCTACCGATTATATCTGCTCTGTTGCCAATTGTGAGATGATTGCCCTTAGGGTGTATTTTTATCATGCAAATTAATTCTGGGGGTTCCTCCTGGTTGTTTTCCATCTGCTCTCATTGCTTAAGTTGGTATGGAAGCCAGAAGAGCAGAAATTGTTGAGTACTCCACAGATGTTCAGCTATTTTTGTGATGTGCATTTCAGAAGCACCTGAAAACAGGTGCCATGCACATGCTGCTGCTGCTGCTGCCCACTGGATTTGTTTCTGTGCACTTCAAAGCAAGCGGACATGGGAGGTAATGTTTTAAAACCTGCAAAGCAGTGTTGCAATTAATTTGGGTGGCAGTGGACTGAATTCAGGTCCAGAATGATAAGCACATTGGGATACTACATTGAAAGTATAAATTGGTTATTAACTGACAGATATTGGTTCTGGTTTTCCTCCCACCTCTTGACCAAGAAGTTTTGTTTTTCTGAATGATTTCCCCCCCTAAAGAATCACAGTCCACATGAATAATGTGTCCACAGCTCACAATGCCCATATCAACATTATGACCATATCTTTGGGGAGATGAAAAGTTTGCAGGTTATGATTTTGAGAATATTTGTGTTGTCACATTCTCAGAACTTACTGGACTCTTGGAGAAATGGGAGTTTACTTGGCCTTCTGGTTGAAGTTAGGAGGGGTTTAAAAGTATACTTGCTGTCAACCTTGGCAAGAAATGATGTTGGGAAAGGTCATGACACGTAATTTACAGGGAACATAGGCCCCAGAGGTAGGGTTGCCAGGTGTCTTTCCTCTGCCGGTGGGGGGATTTGGAGGCTTTCTAAGGGTGGGCGGGGACATTGGTGATGTACTGACATCACTTCCGGAAGTGACACCATCATGTCAGCAATGTCAGAGTGATGCTCTACTTTTTGGGCAAAACTTTATAGTAAAAATGGGTACAAACCATAGAGTTTTGTCCCAAAAGTAGAGCATCGCCCTAGACATTGCTGACGCTATGACATCACTTCTGGAAGGGACATCAGTGTGCTGCTGAAGGTCACGTGGGGATGTCTGTCTGGGGGTGGAGTTTCCCCTGCTGGCTGGCTGGCTGGCCACCGGTGGGCCGGAGCCCACAAAAGCAGGGGATTCTCTGCTCCAACTGGGAACCTAGCAAGCCGACCCAGAGGGGGATATCCCTTGTTTAAATAGCTGTCCCCCATAACCACTGCAACACTTGGGGCTTAAGAAAGTGGAACAAAGGGACAAAGATGGGTACCTGTGTGTATTTTGCAAACATCTCACTAAATGCTTGAAGATGAGTACTGAATATTGAGTGTTGCAAAAATGTGAGTACTTTGATTCAAGCTTGGAAGGGTTCACCCACTGTTAGTGTAATTAAACATAGGAATATGTATGTGTGCCAAACATTTGCAGTCTGCTGTAATGATTAAACTGTTGGTAACTGGCAGCAACCAAGGCTGAAGTCTTGACCAGCATTACGTAGGCGTTTCATTGATCACAGAATCATAGAACCACAGAGTTGGAAGGGGCCATATAGGCCATCTAGTCCAACCCCCTGCTCGATTCAGGATCAGCCTAGAGATCACACTAGTCTATGTTCATAGCATGTGACAGTAAAAGTCATTTGTTACTGGACAGATAGATATTTCATTATACAGAAGTCTCAAGAAAAATCTGGAGTGACTTCCATCTCAGAATAGCGTGGTGAATTATAATCTGTGGTTTAAGGCCCTCCTTTGTAGAAAGTGGGTTGGATCCCAGAAATCTCTTCTCCTACCAGTGATGCTTTCCTCTGATACTGAGAGCTTGTACCTGATGTACGATATCCTGTACCCACATTTGACATATATTTTATCAGGCTGGCTTTAAACAAATCTCCGAGAAGGAATTTTGATAAAGAGAATAAAGGGAAAGGATCTGGAAAGGATAGTATAGTCCTGGCTGTTCAGTGTGCAGAGTTCATTGATATAGTCCCCTGCATTATATGACTCCATTTCCCCAGTGTCTTTGGGCATAGGGTTAGACTTGATCCGCAGTCTTCTCATGCATCTGCAATTGCACAATGAGCTCATGAAAGTCAAAAGGGCTGGAGACAAGGCATCCCTCTCGGCCTCTCATAATGGAGCCCGCATTTCAGCTCGTTCTGCAGACATCAAGGCTGCAGGACAACATGCTTGCTGGGAATCAATTTTTGGCTGGAGTTCAAAGGCAACAGGAATTTTAAATGTAGCTCTGCACCCTATAGTAGTCATTATAGGGTTTCAAATTCTTTTATGTATCGCCCTGATTTGCTTAGGGTGCTGGGTCAAAACACAAGTCAAAAAAATGGAAACCGTCACCCACATCACTACATACCCTGCATTCCAACATCTCAACTCTGATATCTTCCCCTCCTAATCCAACCCTTGCCTCTACCCATTCTTCTCCTATAATAAAAAAACCCCTCTACCTCTTTCTGTTTTGATGCGATTCCTTTTTGTTTGTTTGTTCTATTCTTTAACCAGTTTTGGGAGGGCATTTTAGCCCAAAAATTAGATCGAACTCAGGAGGCAGTATCAAACTCAGGCAGGCTGCAGAGGTCAGGAGCCAATGTGGCAGATTGATTAACCTAAGCCAAGCTTGTGTCTGATGTTACGACAGGTACCTGATTGATCCTACCATCAGCCCGGCCCGTATGAGGCAGCTGCCCATGTTCCTTTGTGTGGCAGCACAAAGCCATGCAGAGCTTGGGTTTGAAGTATGGGTCAGGTGCTCTGGGTATGCAGTCCTGGCTGACACACACCAGCCTGGGTGCCCAGGGAGTCTGCCCCTGGTCCGACTGAGCTTACAAGCTCAGCGAGTCTGACCATCCTGAGCTCCTGAGCCACCAGCCCCTGTGTCTCTACATTCTCTTAGGGGAGGGTGAACACCTTTCATCACCCCAGAACTGAGTCACTGTCATCTCTCTTACTATAGAATCAAAGATATACTGTTGTTTAAATGAAAGTGTATTTATTTTGTGAGAAATAAGCTTGTTTCTGTAAAAGTTAAGGTGATACCCCTGGCCCCAAGAAAGCTTGGCTATCTCCGGTAACCCGAGCTCCATAGAAGGGCCCATCAAAATGTCAATCACAGATAGGAAAAACCACTAGGGTCTTTTCCCAAGGGGTCAAGCATCTTCTTCTTCTTCTTCTTCTTCTTCTTCTTCTTCTTCTTCTTCTTCTTCTTCTTCTTCTTCTTCTTCTTCTTCTTCTTCTTCTTCTGGAATGGGCGAAGGCCTCCCATAAGAAGCCTTCTACTAAAAAGGGTATGCTTAGACAACATCCCCTCGGAGCCACAAAGGCCCCAGTTAAAAGAGAAGAGATCCCTTTGATCTATCTCCACGAACCCAAGCTTTGCAGGACTGTGACTGCTGCAAACCCCCTGAGTTTGAGCTGTAGGTCAGTGGGACCTTCCACCCCCAAAGGGGAGAATGGTTTGGTTCTTCAAAATCCAGGAACGGGATCCGCTTGAATCTCATTCCAAGATACTGTTACTGTTTTACTGTGACAACTGTAATGCAAAGTGTGACACCTTAGATGCAATGTCTCAAGTTCTTCACCATCTAGTGTGTTTTTATAACATGATGTACCGGTAAAATGCTGCTGTAACCCAAAAATATAGTATCCATGATGACTTGGGACCGGGGGGGAGGAGCCCCCTTCCCAATATGCAAACATCGCTTCTCCTTCCTGGCCAAGCTGAATTGTGCCCATACCGAGAAAGAATGAACGCCTCCGAAGTCATTATGTGATGAAGATAGGGGCTTCACAGCCCCCGAAGACCTGAAGAAGACCGAGGGTTCCCGATGCTGTGCCTTGCAGACTCAATGTAAAAAGTGCCTCTCTTCTGGCACAGCTAGCGAACTCTTGTGCCACGGAGTGAAGGACGAAGCAAACGTGAATGTAAATACATGAACCTTTATTCCTTGTGCACATAATGGATTTTTAAGCTATAGAGTGAATGTTTTATTAACACCTGGATTTATTTCTCATGCTAAGAAATTTGTAAGCTTTAAGGTCTTAGCGGTTACTGCATTGTGTGCAACTAATGCTTTCTAAGTATTCTCTTATTAACGGTAGAATTTATGTACTCAGTATTGAGTGTTTGATATAATGACCTTTGTTCAAGGTCATACTTATTTGCCCCAGTTGGAATGAGGTGACCCGCAGGCAATTTGGCTTTTTATAGGGTAGTTTTTTGTGTGTGTGGGGTTTACTGTACATCCCCTGATAGAGTAGTCAGTGGCACCTCCTTCCTGTGACACCCAGACGATTCCCAGAAGGATGGACTTCATGACATCGCCAGTTCCTGCAACTGCATGCGGGACCCTTTCACCTGATGTCTCCAGGGTCCTCAGGGGGGGGGGATTGTTGCCCTGGTAGGCTCTTATAGCACTGTTATGGACATTGTTCTTAAGTCATAAAAACTGGACTGTGCAAGTACAGTCCAAAAGGGACTGTAACTGTGTGGTGACACAAGTGATGCCAGTTACAGGCACACACCCAGAAGAGGGAAGCCTTCCTTTGAGATGATGTGCCTACGGTTCCTGAGGTTACCTGCCCTCTTACCTGCTGTAAGATGGACTAGCTCCCCAGCCACATGAAACACCGAAAGCCAGACAGGTGCCAAACCAAGGCAGCAGACCAGAGACGTGAGATCCAAACACCATGAGGAAGCCTCTTCCTTGCACGTGCAGGCAGCATTCCCCCACCCAGCCTCACCTAGCTGAAGCTGCAGCCATGAGACAATCAAGGAATGTCCATGACAATGATTCTGGCTGCATGAGTCATCATCCCTCCAGGTGCCACTGCCCTGCCCAGAATTACTAGATCTCAACACTGTCGACTCCCTTAGACCCTTCCCCCTGAACCCAGGTCCAATCAGCATGCTTTGGGGATGGACCTGCAGGAGGTGTCAGTAAACACTGCCATTCCATGGAATGTGTGTGTGTGTGGGAGATCCTCCTCTCCTCTGCCTGGTACACTAATGATGTCTCCTTTCTGGGTTGTTATCTGCTTGTGCTTTTCTGACCTTGGGGTTCCAGCTGCTCCTGACCTGCTGGGAACAAACAGCTGCTATTTTGCCCGCTTTCTTTTCTCCCCCGCGCGCACACAATGCTTATTGGCGTCTGCTTGTAATGGGGGGTATTTTGACACTAGTATAACTCTGGGTGCCCTGCTGCTTTGGGCCATTCCTGACAAAAGACGTTCATGTGTCATAGTTATGAACTACCAATAAACAGAATACTTCTTATGAAGTGCAGTGTGGTGTGATCTGACTATCGAACCTTGACACCTGTCTTCTGCCATCTTCCTATTCCATAATTTCAGAGGAAACGCTGCGCTTGCTCTGCCCACTGGGGGAACCCCTCTGCGTAAACCACAGGGGTTTAAGTTACGAGACTTTAACAAGAACCCTGTGGCAGTTTGGGGCTGGGGCAAATTTACGGTGCAGTTTCAGGACTTCCGTGGACAATTGGACTTAGGGAGACTCTCCAGTCTACTGGGTCTTTCTTGGTTCAGGCTCCTGGGATTGACGATCGCGGGGGTGAATCAGCTGAGGATTTTCAGCAAACTGGACTTGGCCCAGGCCTTCCAGCAACTTCCGGTGGATGCTGCCACGGCAGAAGCCCAAATGATAGCAACACACAAGGGGGCTTTCAAGGTACATAGGCTCCAGTTTGGGGTATTGGACAATTTGTTAAAAGGTATTCCAAGAGTGAAGCTGTTTCTAGACGACGTGCTCATCGCGGCCCCGGATACCTCGACCTTCGCTGACCAACTATGGGCTGTGCTCCAGCATTCACTGACTGACTACGGGCTGTGCCCCAGTGTTTCAACATGGCCGGCCTGAAGGTCAAGAGTGAGAAATGCTTGCTCGGGGTTTCCAAGGTGGAGTTCTTGGGGTTTGCCGTAGATGCCCAGGGTATTCACCCCACGGTAGAGAAAACAACGGGACTTCCAGATCCGGGCTCAACGACAGAGGGAGCATTTTGAGTTCTCTCCTCTGTTCCTGTAACTTTCTGAGGTTATTCTATCACCTCAAACCGTCTCCCGTAGAGAGAGGTTTGGCAAGGGACGCTTGCAGTGCTTGACCCTGAGGGGTGGCAACCCTCCCCCTGGCAAACACAGTTGTTCTGAAGCAAGAAAGTTTACTCAGGAGCCCAGGCAAGACTGAAAAGCCGAGTCGAGCACAAGAGGAGCTGCGTTGGAGCCAGCAGAGTTTGAAGGAATACTAACCCAAGAAATAGGAAACCAAAGCTAAGTAACGTTAATTAATAAATAGATTCATAAAATACAGGTCTAGGAGAAAGGGGGGAAGGAAAAGCCAGTTTGGTCTAAGGGGAAATAGTAAGTAAATAGGAAGAAGAGAGACGAAACTCTAAAGCGGCTATTTAAAGGGAACAAAGGAAATAGGAGGGAAGAGTCTATTTACAATACAAGGGTAAAGAGAGAGCTAAAGGCTGAATAGCTAGCTTGAGACTATAAAAGAATATTTAGGCTTCACTTGCTTTTGTCTCCTTTTGTTTTGTACGAGGCGTCTACAGCTTTAAATAACCGGAGGAGTGACAAGGCATCGGGAATCAGTGCTGAAGACGAGGAGGAGTGACGTGGCCGAGACGAGATGAAAAAGAAAGGAGGGGTCAGAGGAGCGTGGCGCGGAGCGAAGCAGAGGTGTGGTAGGAGCAGGAGGTGATGCAGGACGCAGGAGCAGCAGCCGACGCCGACGCAGGGGGCAGACAGACGCCGATAGACACTGGAACGAATTAGAGGCTAGCAGAGTGGAGGTGTGGCCTGAGGACACAGAGGACATTAGAGCGGAGCTGAATGGAGTCGGAGAGAAAGGAGACGTCAGAGAGGAAATCAGCAGAAAAGCAAGTTGAGAAGCAAGTTGAGAAGCAAGTTGAGAAGCAAACTGTATTTGTAGAGACTATACAAAAAAGCTAATTGAGAATACATCTGTGTATTTAAGTGGAGGAAGAAAAATTTGGGAACAAACATAAAACAAATATAAGGAAATTAAAATACCAACTTATAAAAAGTAGAACAATAATAATAATAATAAGCAAATAAAAATAAATAACACTTAAAAAGATAAAATAAGAGAGGGAACAAAGGAGGGTTAGAATAGGAAAGTGAGATCCAAGTAGAGAAATTGGTTATAGAAAAACAAGGAGAAGTACATTGAACTAACAAACCTATACAAAAATAGCAACACAATGCTCAAATAATAAAATAACTTAATAAGTAGCACGTAATAAGACCGAATAGGGGCAAAAAGAGAATATACATAAGAAAGAAGGGTATAAAATTAAAAAAGAAAGAGAGGAAGAGACCTTTCAAATTTAGATTACAAGGACCCTAACCCACCTACGTCCAAGACAGAATTACAGGCTTTCCTAGGCCTGTTAAATGTTTATCACTCTTTTCTCCCTCTGAAGGCCACTGTGGCAGAACCTCTGCACTGCCTGCTGTAAGCCCACACGCCTGCTATGGTGTTTTTATGAACTGAGTTACTGTACCTGATGAAGTGTGCCATCACTGTTCCTGATGAAGTGTGCCAATGACAGACTGTGCCAGAAACTGACATGCTGTGAGCGCTCAATAGGGATACTTACCAAAGACTGTGTTCCTGTAATGGGGTTTTTTCCTGAGGTGTTCCCATGTCCAGCAAACGCCATTTCATTCTAAGCACATGGCCACAGCAAGCAGCAGACTCCATTTTGTTCCAAGCACATGGTCACAGAAAGCAGCAAACGCCATTTCAGAACAACCGCATGGTAACTTACCTCCTGGGGCCCCCCTCCCCCTCGCACCAACGGACAGCATGTACTCACAAACACCCTATTCAACCTGGCTGCATGGACATGAGTCATCCATCTACATACGAATACCCCTAGCCCAGGTGTCTTGATTGAGTTAGCCACTCAGCTCTCAAATTGCCCGCCATACCCCAGGCCCTCCCAGAGAAATACAGTAGCCAATCCCTGACCTTTTGGCTATGACCAAACACAGCATCACAAGGGGAGGTCTCCTGGCCCCAGCCCCTCCTCTGACCCTCTCTGATATAATCAGAAACGCACCTCCAGTTCGGTCTCTTGAGCATTCTACCTGAAACCCCCCAGCGCTCTCAAACTACGCCCTCTATTTAACCTGCTTTACCCTTCAATCCAGCTTTCTATCCCAAATCCTTCCCATCCCTCTCTTTGTTCTAGCAGTGCACAGCTAGAACTTCTTAGCACGTGGTCTTAGCTGGTCTGAGTCCATTCGCTATTCTTTTCCATTTTCTCCCAATCCTTACCCCTTCGCTTGAAGTTTGGAGCCACGCAGGAGCAGCTAGGTAATTATACCCCAAAGCATTCCAAAGTTACCTGCAAATTGCAACTGTGCTGAATTATTCTCTCTTTATTTCCTAGTTCTTGTGTGTTGTGATTGTTGTGTGTTATTGTGTGAAGTGAGCCAGTAAACTATAATTATTTTAAGGAAGTCTGCCTCAGTCTCTTATTGGGAACCTCAGAAACAGCAGCATCCTCCGTAAACCATAGACGGTGAATCCCGATAAACTGTTCCAATTGTTTCTCTTTGAGAGCAATTTGGCTAACACTGCTGGATAAAAACACTCCGTGGGTCTGGGGCCCGGAGCACACCACTGCTTTCCAGGCAGTAAAGGACCTTCTTGACTCCAACTCAGTCCTCTACCATTTCAATGAGGCCCTTCCCGTGGTCCTGGCCTGCGATGCCTCTCCGTACAGGGTTGGGGCGGTCTTGGGTCACCAGTTACCAGCCGGCCGGGAAGTTCTGGTGGCTCCCCAGGGGGAGCAGGGGCGCAGGAGGGTAAATCCTGCATAACTATAACATCTGAACTGCCAAGCTTTGTCAGTTCTAGCCCCGTGCTGGTGTGAGCAACCAGCCTTGTCCCTAGCTCATCGTCTACCCAGCGATTCGAAAGCTTTGGCAAGTAGATAAATTGGGGACCACCCATGGGGGTGGGCACACCACTCCCCTTGGGAGGAGTTAGCTGCCAAGACTGACATTTGCGGTGCAGCAAGATCAAAAGTGGGAAAAATCTGTTTCGGTAAGATCAAAAGTGGGAAAAATCTGTTTCGACATACCCTGTAGTGGAGCGAATCATCCAGGTGGTGGCAGTGTGGCAGTGCCAGCCAACAGAATACATGCCGTCGGGACATGACTGATACAGCCTGCAGATGAATCCTCCAACCACCTACAATGTGTGTGTGATTAAATATTGTATGTTGTCTTCCCTATTCCCCACGAATATATTGTTAGTCCATTGTCTCTTGAGTAACTGTAAATCGCTCTGAGCCCGCATGAGTGGGAAAAGCGATCAATACATTGAAATTATTATCATCATCATCATCATCATCATCATCATCATCATCATCATCATCATCATCATCATCATCATCATCATCACACCTTGTCATCTGCCGAGCATAACTATGCCCAGATTGACAAGGAGGCGCTGGCTGTTGTGGTGGGGGTGAAAAAATTTAACCACTACTTGTACGGTCGGCCGTTCATGATCCTGATGGACCATAACCCACTCCTCGGCCTCCTGGCCCCCGACCACCAAACCCCGCAGATGACGTCTCCCGAGGTGCTCCGGTGGTCTGTTTTTTTGGCAGGATACTCGTATGCACTCGTCCATCGGCCCGGGAAAGCGATGGGACATGCTGACGCATTGAGCCGTCTTCCGCGGCCATCTATGGATCCGGACCCGGCACCCACTCATCAGGTTGTGCTTCTGGAAGCACTTCCCAATCAACCGGTGCACGTTCGGGAAGTGGCACGCCACACAGCCAAAGACCCGACTGGGTGAGAAGAGGGGTGGCCTACGGCCCCAGGGGGGGTGGACTTCACTCCCTTTGCATCCCGCAAGGATGAGCTGTCGGCCCACAAAGGCTGCTTGATGTGGGGCGGCAGAATGGTGATCCCAGCCCCTTTAAGGGAACGAGTCCTCCACAAGACACATCCCGGGGTGGTCCAGATGAAAGCTTTGGCTAGAAATGTCTGGTGGCCAGGGCTGGATTGGGACATCGAAGACCGGGTCAAGAGGTGTCTGCCTTGCCAAGAGTCCCGGCCCGAGCCTCCCCAGGCTCCCGCTAGAGCCTGGGAGTCCTCACACAAGCTCTGGTCTCAGCTCCACTTGGACTTCGCGGGGCCATTCCAGGGTCAACTATTCTTCATACTAGTGGGCACATACAGCAAATGGCTTGAAGTCGTTCCAGTGCCATCCACTTCCTCCAGAGCAGCCATCCCGGCCATGTGGCACATCTTCAGTGCCCAGGGTATTCCCAACAGCCTGGTCACCGACAACGGCTCACCTTTCACCTCGAGCGAATTCCAGGATTTCACCCGTTACCACGGAATTTGCCACGTCAGATCGGCCCCGTTCCACCCAGCGACAAACGGCCAAGCTGAACGCATGGTTCGGATGACCAAGGATGCACTCCGCTGCTTAGACAGCAAGGACTGGGACTACAAGCTGGCCACATTCCTCTTTGGCCAGAGAACGATGCCCCACACCACGATGGGACACAGCCCAGTGGAACTACTCTTGGGTCGGCACTTGACGGCCAGGCTGGATTGCCTTCATCCCGATAGAGCCCTGGAAGAAGAACTGGCCACAGAGTCACCCGAGGCAGCCAGAGGGTTTTTTCCTGAGGACCCGGTGTATGCCCAGAACTATGTGCAAGGCCCGCCATGGATTCCGGCCCGGGTGGTGAGAGTCTGGAGACCCAGGTCATACAAGGTTTCCAGCAAGGACGGCCAGATATTAAACCACCACATTGATCAGCTGCGGTGGCAGGTACTGCCATACGACCCAGAGGACTTCAAAGACCCGGACACCCTGGAAACTCCCTCTCCACCTCAGCTACCGGACACCCTTGCCCGGCACAAGGAGGCACCAGTCGATTCTCCAACTGACAGCACGCCCATGCCCTGAGAAACAGCACTATGGTGTCACCTTCTGTCCCGGTTCCCACACCTCGTCGCTCTACGAGAACCCATAAAGCACCCTCCTATTTGCAGGGCTTTGTGTGTGGGTGTCTTTTGGACCAAGGGGGGAGGGGTGTAATGTATCCATCTCAGACCGCGTGCGTGGCCATTTCACCACGCGGTCATGCGAAGCGGCTGAGCTTCGTTCTCAGTAACAATGGGTCAAGGGGATCCTAGCTGGCACCTATCAGCAGGCTAGGCTCCTGGCCGGGAGCCTATGGAACCCTCAGCCACTGTAAATAGCCAATCACTTGTGTGTGGGGGTGTTTTGGGTGCAGGGTTGTTGCACATATAAACCAGCCTGCGAGCTGGTTACTTGGTCTTGTTCCTGATCTAATAAAGTACGCTAAGCTGAAATCACTCGTCCGTCTGCGTACTTTTCAAGAACTATCCCCCTTTAAAGCTGTGTTTGGGTATGAGGGGGGTCCTTTGCTTCTTCTCAAGAACACCAGTGGGGAGCCTGGGGGCAAGGTGCAGACTTGGTGGAAAGCCCTTCAAGACACCTGGCCTGTCATCCAGAAGACTTTGGACCAGAATAAAGCTGCTTACAAGACCCAGGCCAACAGAAAGCGATCATTACGTTGGGACTTGAACCTGGGGGACACTGTTTATGTTTCCACAAAGAACATACGGAAGTTGCAGCCTAGCTGGAAGTTGGGGTGGAAAGTGAATGATGTCACTGTTGAACTTGACCTGCCTAAAAATCTGAGACATTTACATCCCATTTTCCACCATAGCCATTTGAAGAGAGATCCGGGGCCAAATGTGTGGAGACCATAATGGCCAGACCCCCCCTCCTGTGATGGAGGACGGAGACCAGCATTTCGAAGTTGCCCAGATCCTGGACTCTTAAGGTAAAGTGCTTTATTTGGTGGAGTGAGTGGACTTTGGGCCGGCTCACAGAGAATGGGTGGAGGCTTCCCATGTTCATGCTCCTAAGGTTGTGTGTGCTTTTCATCGTTTGTTCCCACTCAAGCCCGGGGGGGGGGAAGAGGGGCTTTGGAGGTGAGAATGTCGGCTGATGCAGCCATGGGTTGAGCAGTGTTATCTCCTCTCCCCCGCCTTCCCTCCGCTGCCCTCCCTCCTCCTGGAAGGCGCTCCAGGTTTCTTCCCATTATCTCTCCTGTGGCCTTGAAGCCGTGCTCAGCCGTGCCGCTTTTTCCTGTTGAGAGCCGAGGGCCATTTTCTTTTGAGCGTGCTTGCTTGCTTGCTCCTGCTGATTCCTCTGCGTCCATCAGGGGGCCCTGTATGAATTGGGTATAATAGTTTGTCTTCCTGTCTAAACCCCCATTCCTGACACAAAGTGTGTCGTATGATGACTTGAGTACCTTTCTCAATAAACTGCACCTTTATCAAGGAACGTTGTTGAGCTTAATTGACTTGGGACTCTGACAGAAGGCATCCCTCATTCAGAGCCAAGCCAGAATTCAGCCAGATTGGAGACTGCTATCTTTCCTCTAGAGCCAATGCCATTCCAACACTTATTTTCCCCAGCCATCCCAGTAGAAGATGGCTCACAGGGATTGTACACAAGAAGCTGCCTACTACTGAGTCAGACTCTTGGGCTGTGGTCACACGGAGCATTAGCCACGCTACAGAGATGGAAGATAGGCGGATTTTCCAGGTGTGATCACAGTGCCACATCTGGGAAGTGTAGAGCTCCCGTGGCAAACCCAAGGCTTCCCACCAAAGATGCGGGGTAAAAAACTAGTACCTCCGAGGTACTCGTTTCCGGAAACCGCGGGGCAAGGGCGGGCACCTGATCGCATTTCCGGTGGTAGGTCATGGCATCTGGCACCCAACCATGTCCCTTCACTAAAAGGTTTTTTTTTTCAAGTCTCCACGGGATGTGCACAAGCACCCAACGGCGCATGCGCACACTTCGTTTAAAAACAAACAACACAGCCCCCTCCTCTTTTTCGTACCCCCCACACTCCTGGCTCGGCCTGCTCGAGAGGAACTCTGTGCACTGGGCGGCAGAGGGGGTGGTGCGGGGGGGGCGTGGCGGGAGGGGGGACCTGCTGAAGCTCCTCCTGGAGGGGACCGGACGGAGGACACAGTTTGCATTCCTCTGCAGCCCTGGGTTAAACCCGTGGAGCCTTTTGTTAAAGAGGCCCCTTCTTTGCCGCGCCACAGGATTGTCCTGTGATTGGCACCTCCCCCCTAACCACGGGACCTCGACGGGACGTCTGATTGTGCAGCCACGTGTTATTTTCCTCCGGGGCAAACAGCCACGCTTCCCCCCTGCATTTTCCTGCCCGTGTGACTGGGGCCTTGGTCTATCAAGGTCAGCATTACCTCCTCTGGCTGGCAGCAGCTTTCCAGGGATTCAAATAAAAGATTTTCACATCAACTACTATCTGATTCTTTTTCCTGCAGATGCTGGTGATTGAACCTGGGACTTTCTGCATGCAGATCTGAAATTCTACCACCACCCCTTTGTATTGTAGCCATCATCCAAGATATCCTCCCTGTTACAAACAGAGGAGGAAAAAGTCTCCACATTTTACAAGCCATTAAGTTAATCCCTCGCACCCTGAACTATTTTATTTATTGTCTTTACTGTTTTTGCAACTGGAGTCATATACAGAAAACCCTAACCCCACAATAAACATCGTTCCACAGGAAAACATGGAAGAATTTAAAGGTTGCTACTGCAAAAGTTGTCATGTGATTTGACAACAGCTGCTAGAAATTTTGCCACACAGAGAGTAGTTTGTTTGTCTTCATCTCTAAGTAACCAGGATGGTTTTGCTTCTGAAGAGAGGAAGTCCTGATCAGTTTATCTCTTAGAGCTGAAAATTTCGGACAATCAAGCCAAATATGATCCAAAGAGTCAATTTTACTGCCCATCTTCCAATTACTGAGTCAATCTGAGTATGAAATCCCATTAAATCTTCCTGACATCACAGCTGAAAGTAGGGCATGCAGGCATGCTTGCAAGAATGCTCTTCTATATGACTCAGATGAGTAGTTTGGCATTGTTGTTGGAGGCTGAATGCCTCCTGGGAAGGTTGAGCACACACTCCAGGCTCTAATCGACGAAGTCTATCAAACATCTTCCAATGAGCTCTAACAGTTCTTGTCTACTTGTGATTTCTATCACATCATGGGTGATACCCAGACATAATAGTTTACAGTCCAGTAGTTTGTCCCAACCACTTGTGTGGTGGTCCAGTTTAACTAGCCCACCCTGAACTATTTTGCCTTTGATGTCGGTGTGGGTTTTTGGCTGCGCCCTATTTTTACACAGAAATGGCAAGGGAAACTCACACCTGTGTACAGTCACAGCCGATGTACCGGCTTCATTAATTTTAGCACTTTTCTTCTAGACTGCAGCTAACTTCACCTTTCCATCAAGGAGGCAACAGGCTTGTTTGCGGAAAATTAAATCTGTTGAACAGCAAGACAATTAGCACAGCAGGATGGTGCAGGTTTTACCTCCTCTTGCCCACCTACTCCATTTTTGCAATAAAAAAGAGAGATGCAGCTTCTGCTGGGGGGGGGGGGGATAAATCGGGGATATTTCCTTGGGTAAAGTGAAGTGCCCAGAATAGTTGTTTGTAAAATCTTATTCATGGGGCACTAGTTCAAAGTAACAGAATTGCTGGAAATTAACCAAAGGCTTTTAATGCTGGTATAGAGATTCCCCACACACACACACACACACACATACACATTTGAAGATCATTTAAAGAAGGGACAAACAGACACTCACCAACCCATAACAGAATAGAAAAGCCTTTCTAGGGTCCCAAAGGGCCTCCCTGTGATAGAGAAGGGTCTTGACCACAGAGGCACCTGTTTCGATCACAGGGAAAGGGTTACGGGAGTGATGCCCGCTGTTTCCTTGCTCTTGCATGAGAGCAAAACGGGACAAGTGGGCTGCTTTTTGAACACCCGGAGCAAACTGAACCTGGGGAAGCAGAGTTGCCCTAAGCCCTAAGCCAACAAGTGCTGGAAGATTTGGAGGGTAGTGCCAGAGTGGGGGACTGTTTTGGCAGAAGACGATATCAGATCCAGATGATGCTCTAGGGACTTCCTCAATCTCTAGGGTCTTTACCACAGAGAATGGGGCAATTTCTACAGAGGCATCAACTCCATTAACACCCCCCCCTATTTTTTCTCCTGCGGCTCAAATTATCCAGGGCAGAGGACGGAGAACAGGGGAGAGAAATTGCCAGCTGCCACCAGCCTCTGGGGAATGCCCCTTCCGCGTCGGCTGCCCTTCCGATAGCTATCCAATAGCCCTGACCCCTGATGCCAAGCCGCGGGATGTCTTCTGCCAGAGGTGCCAGGTCTTTTAGTACAGTAGCTCCAGTTGCCAGCAAGCTGAGGGGGCACACATCTACCTTGGCCTACCTATTGTGCCTATAATGCTCATGGGGAAAATACAAGATAACCCTGCTAACAACTTACAATCAAATGGCCATTAAAGGCCCAGCCAGTAGAACCAGCTCAAAAGTAGACAAGTTTCACAGTTGCTCCAGATATGATCTCCATGCAGAACTTTTGCACAGAAAAGGAGTGCACCTCTGCAGGAAGACAGCTTAGAGCTGAAATTGAGCTGCATACCCATTTCGAAATTCAGCTAAATGCTATGTCCTTGCCCCGTACTTAAGCTGCTCTTTCCTGCCTGCTGCCTCTCATGTTCTGCCTCTCAAAACTCAGTATAGACCTTTGCACAGGAGGGGGTGGTCTCTTGCCCTCAGAGTTCTTGGCAGTTCCCTGGGACAGCCAGTCCCAGCTTCTCTCAGTAATTGCAGACCGGAATGGTGAACTGCAAAGGGCAGTTCAAGCAATCAGTGAGAATGGGAATCTCTGCAGTAAAATGAGCTCATTGTAGGGCTACGCTGAGGACTAACTTGGGTGACACAGCAAACTTTATTCCCCTATCCATCTGGTGCACTTGCCCCACTTATAACACTAGTGGGTATCCATGAGGGATCATGTTATTTATTTTATTTATTTTATTTATTATTCGATTTATATACCACCCTAACCCCCCCATGGGGTCTCTGGGCGGTTTACAATTAGTTGTGCTAATCACCAATTTACAATCCTGACTATGGCCACAATTCATACAGGGGTTGGGTCATCCTACCAGCACCCCAGGTGGTGACGGGTTTTTCCTCCTCTGGCCTCTGGCTTCCTTGGCTGCAGATGTCAGTTCAGCGGGACGTCTCTCCTCTCCTCTGATGTCTCCGGCGGGCGGCTGCTTCTTCCGGCGCACGAGTCTGCTCTCCCCCGGCTCCGGCTATGTCCGATCGGCTCTGCCGCGCCGGGGGATGACGTCTCCGCGCCTTCTTCTTGCTGCGACAGCCGCCTCTTTGTTACCTTCGATGCTGGCCACCAGGGATCTCTCTCTCCACTGGCCCTCAGTCGCCGTGCCGCACCGCCTCATCTCCGCCCAGGACTCCGCCATTGCTGCCGCCGTTCTTGCCGCCATTGCCGCTGCTCCTCCGATGGTCCTCCGCCGTACACCACACGCCTCGGAGAGGGGGGTGCCCCTACCCTACTAAGGGTAGGTACCCATTTATCTCGCCCTTTAACAGGCTTTTTTGAACCCGCTGGGTGGGCGGGGACTAGGACGTTGGGTCGGGAGCTCACTCCGACCGCGGTGGGGCTCGAACCGTAGTTCGGCCAGATGTTATAGTGCAGGCTGCATTTACAGCCTGCGCCACCGCTATGCATTCTATGTTAGAATGCATAGATAGTCTAGAACAGGAATTCTGCAATAAAATGTCCTTTATGGGGCTAAATTTAGGACCAGATGAGATGCTACATGGAAGAGTGGGACAAGCGCCTCACCTGCCCCCGTCTCCACCACAACTGGCCATCCACAGGGATGCAAGGCTAATAATGCCTTTCTTTTTTTACACAAAGCACACAGTTGGATGAATGGGATTTAAATATTTTAAAACAACTCTAAAAGTAACACTCCTCCCCTCCACAGCTGGCTGTGAATTCACTGAAAATATTTTCCCAACTTATCTCTCCAGAAAAGAAGCTTCTGAAATATTTATATGAAGAATTTCATGCTTCAGAGTGAATCACATTGTAAACTCCTCCACCCAGTACACAAGTGTGTTTGTGTGGGGGGTGTTTTCCATTTCCTTTCCTCTTCCCTGACTCCATCCACAGAAACTAAACAGATAATACCCAGCTCAGCTGAATATGTTTAAAGGTATTGAGCTGAAGAATTACAATTGCCCAAGGAGAAGGCAATGAGTTTAAAATAGCATTTTTAAAAAACTGTGATGAAAGAACGAGTAAGGGTGCATAAGTCTGGAATGGAATCCAGATCGGAAAGCAGCATATGGAGTTGCCAACTAAGAAAAATCCATAGTCACGCAAAGTAGGACATCTTTTTCACCACTGGTGGCCATATAGAGTCTTTCTGTGTGTGCATGTGAATGGTTTCAATGTGAATTTCAGTATGAAAAAGGGACTCATAAAGGTGAGATGGTGTTCACAGGATATGAGCTGTCAAAGATTCTTTGATCTGTTTTGGATGATCATGTTGTCTTATGAAATGGGTCGAATTACTTCCCATCCAGGCCACTTTGTGCAGGGACCCAGTAGTGGAGAAGCACCAAACCCAGCCCTGTCTTTGCTGCACCTCCAGCCCCAGTGCCTGGCCCATGGGGAGCCTTCTCTGTCCTTCCCTCACGCCTCTGGGCGGAGGGGGCATTTTCCTCCTTCCCTCATGCCTCTGAGGGGGCATTTTCCTCCTTCCCTCAGCTCTCCATCAGGGGGGCAGGGCCAGGGGCCATTTTTGCCCACAACCTGCCCCTGTTGGGAGGCATGGTAGCATGAGCAACCACAGCTCTCGCCTAGTGTGGGCCACATGCATGGGGGTGGCTTCCCTGTGGTGTGTGTGTGGGAGGGCCGTGGCAGCAGCATCCCTGCAGTGCAGGGGCAAGTGGCAATGTCCTTAGGCCAGCCCTGTCTTCTGATCAAGGTAAGAGTGTGTGGAAGGGGAGGCTGGAGCAACTGGATCTGGGGGGAGCAGCATATGGAGCTTGTAGTGGGTTAGACTCGTGTAGAAACCACTGAGACTGATGTAGTGATCAGCATGGTTTACTGGTACACAACAAAGACAAAGACTAACGGCCGGCTGGCCAACTATATACGCACCTGGGGACATGCCCCTAGGTCCCGTTGGTGGGTTTAAATCTCCTGCCACGGTCCTATTGGTTCCCAAGTGGCGAGACTAGGAGCCTAGTCTCCATTGTTCTTACAGAGTCAAGCTCTGGGGTATTCGCTGGCCCCTGGTGGCGGTCAGCGGACATAACATCCCTCCCCCCATAGTTCGGACCCACCCTAGGTCACATAGTCCTTTAAGTACAACGGGGACCGCCATTCTCTAGTGGACCAACGGGGGGCGGTACTGGGACCTCCGGGGCCCCATCTGCTGTACTGGGGTGTGCTGGTGGTGCAGACACCTCTGGCGCAGAAGCATCGGTTGTTGGGCCCATCTCGACAGCCGCCGGGGTGACTGGGGCAAAGTTCTGACACTCTTCAGTGGGGAGGTCCTGCGCTGGGGCATGGTCCTGCGCTGGGGCATCTGGGGGGCTCATCTCTGGGTTTGCCCTTCTTCAGGAACCTCCGCGCTTGGGTGTTCTGGGAGCATGCACCAACGGAGTTGGTCTATGTGCCTCCGCAGGACCTGCCCACATTCTGTTGACACGTCGTACATGACGGTGCCAGTGGGACGATTGATGCGGCCGGCGATCCATTCTGGGCCCCTTCCAAAGTTTTTTGCGAAGACGGGGTCCTCTGAGAAGAACCTGCAAGGTGCTTCCCGCTGCTCTAAGGAGATCCGTTGCTCAGGAGCCCGATCAGGGTGTAGGTGGTCCAGGAGGATTGTTGGTCTCCGACCCATGAGGAGTTCCTCTGGGCAGCGACCGCTTACGGGATTTGCCATTGTTCATTGCGCTAGGAGGAAATGGGCGATGGGAAATTCCCAGTCTCCCTCCGTCAGGCAGCTTAATGCTTCCTTCGCGTTCCGGTTGGCCGTTAGTACCGGGGTGAAATGGCGCTAACCTGATGTGTTTGATCAGGTTGTTCCTGAGAAACTGCTGGAATTCATCTGACGTAAATGCCGTCCCATTGTCAGAGACGATGGTGTCTGGCAGCCCGTAGGTGGCGAAGATCTTTCGGAGGGCACTGATGGTGGCCTTTGTGGATGTCGTGGAGATGGGGCTTATCTTCAGCCACTTTGAGTAGGAATCCACAGTCACAAGGAATAACAGTCCATGAAATGGTCCGGCGAAGTCTATGTGGAGCCGGGACCATGGGGTTCATGTGGATTCCCATGACTGGGACGGCGCACCTGGTGGGCTGGGTCAGACAGCTTGGCATCTCGGGCAACATTTCACCCACACCTCTACCTCTGCGTTGATGCCTGGCCACCAGATGTAGCTCCGGGCAAGGCTTTTCATCCTAACGATGCCCGGGTGCGCTTCGTGAAGGGCCTGGAGAACATTTTGTCAGAGTGCGCTGGGGACCACGACCCTGTGTCCCCACAGCAGGCAGCCTTTGTGCGCTGACAACTCCTCCCGGTGGGCCGTAAACGCCGTGAAAAAGTCTCTTGGCACAGTAAATTCGCCTCTGCCTTTTCGGAGGAGGATAAAGCCGTTATGGAAGCGGAGGGAGACTGTGAACTAAGGGAAAATGGCTGTTGGTACCGGGGTCATAAGATGTTCATTCCTCTCTCCCTCAGCAGGGAGGTGTTGCAGGCAGTGCATGGCTCCAAACTATCTGGACATTCGGGTTTTGTCAAATCCCTGCAAATGCTTCAACGGCAGTTTTGGTGGCCCCATATGCACAAGGACCTATCTTAGTTTGTTCAGTCATGCCAAATTTGTGCCATGAGTAAACCCCGGCCAGGGAAACCCCCGG
This sequence comes from Gekko japonicus, assembly GCF_001447785.1. Lineage (NCBI taxonomy): Eukaryota > Metazoa > Chordata > Lepidosauria > Squamata > Gekkonidae > Gekko > Gekko japonicus. Next base: position 42,859 of record NW_015169233.1, on the reverse strand, counting down.
GCCTATTCCACCCCCTTCCGACCCCGAGTCGACCCTAGGAAGTAATTTCGATGGATTTTATAATTGACTTACCACCCAGCAAATCTATGACTGTAATTTGGGTGGTTGTGGATCTCTTTTCTAAACAAGCACACTTCATCCCATTCACTTCATTTTTGTTGTTGTTCAGTCGCACAGTCGAGTCCGACTCTTCGCGACCCCATGAACCAGCTCCCTCCAGGCCCTCCTGTCCTCCGCCGTCCTCCGAAGTTGGCTAAAAGAATCTATTCTTCGGCGCTCGGCCTTCCTTATAGTCCAGCTCTCGCAGCCATACATGACTACTGGGAATACCATTGCTTTGACCATGCGGACTTTTGTTGGCAGGGTGATGTCTCTACTTTTTATCATGCTGTTTAGGTTCGCCATCGCTTTCCTCCCAAGGAGCAGGCGTCTTTTAATTTCATGGCTGCAGTCACAGTCTGCGGTGATCTGGGATCCCAGGAACGTGAAGTCTGTCACTACTTCCACGACTTCCCCTTCTATTTGCCAAGGAGTGATGGGGCCGGATGCCATGATCTTAGTTTTTTTGATGTTGAGCTTCAAGCCCACTTTTGCGCTCTCCTCTTTTACTCTGAGCAAGAGGCTCTTTAGATCCTTTTCACTTTCAGCCATTAGAGTGGTATCATCTGCATATCTGAGGTTGTTGATCTTTTCCCCAGCAATCTTAATTCCCGCTTGTGATTCATCCAGGCCAGCATTTCGCATGATGTACTCTGCATATATATTAAATAAGCAAGGTGACAGTATACATCCTTGTCGTACTCCTTTTCCTATGCTGAACCAATCAGTTGTTCCGTATCCGGTTCTAACTGTCGCTTCTTGGCCCTTATACAGGTTTCTCAAGAGACATGTGAGGTGGTCTGGTACTCCCATCTCTTTAAGGACCTGCCATAGTTTGTTGTGATCCACACAGTCAAAAGCTTTAGCATAGTCAATGAAGCAGAAGTAGATATTTTTCTGGTACTCTCTTGCTTTCTCCATAATCCAGCGAATGTTGGCAATTTGATCTCTAGTTCCTCTACCTCTTCGAAACCCAGCTTGTACTTCTGGTAGTTCTCTATCCACGTACTGTTGAAGCCTAGCTTGTAGGATCTTGAGCATGACCTTGCTAGCGTGTGATATGAGTGCAATTGTGCGATAGTTTGAACATTCCTTGGCGTTGCCCTTCTTTGGGATTGGAATGTATACTGATCTTTTCCAATCCTGTGGCCACTGTTGCGTTTTCCAAATTTGCTGGCAAATGGAGTGCAGCACTTTAACAGCATCATCTTCTAAGACTTTGAATAGCTCAGCTGGAATACCATCACCTCCACTAGCTTTGTTGTTAGTAATGCTTTCTAAGGCCCATTTAACTTCACATTCCAGGATGTCTGGCTCAAGGTCAGTGATTATACCGTCGTGTTTGTCAAGGACATTGAGGTCTTTCTTGTATAGTTCTTCTGTGTATTCTTGCCATCTTTTCCTAATCTCTTCTGCTTCTGTTAGGTCCCTACCGTTTTTGTCCTTTATCATGGCCAGCTTTGCATGGAACGCTCCCTTGATTTCTCCAATTTTCTTGAAGAGATCTCTAGTCCTTCCCATTCTATTGTTTTCTTCTATTACTTTGCACTGTTCATTCAGGAAGGCCTCCTTATCTCTCCTTGCTGTTCTCTGGAAATCTGCGTTCAGTTGGGTAAATCTTTCCTTTTCGCCTTTGCCTTTCGCTTTCCTTCTTTCCTCTGCTATTTGTAAAGCCTCATCAGAAAGCCATTTTGCTTTCTTGCATTTCTTTTTCTTTGGTATGGTGGTGATTGCTGCCTCCTGTACGATGTCACGAACCTCTGTCCATAGTTCTTCAGGCACTCTATCTATCAAATCCAGACCCTTGAATCTATTCTTCACCTCTACTGTATATTCATCAGGGATGTGATCTAGGTCAAACCTGAATGGCCTCATGGTTTTCCCGATTTTCTTCAGTTTAAGTCTGAATTTTGCAATGAGTAGCTCATGATCTGAACCACAGTCAGCTCCAGGTCTTGTTTTTACTGACTGGATAGAGCTTCTCCATCTTTGACTGCAAATTATATAGTCAATCTGATTTCGGTGTTGCCCATCTGGTGATGTCCATGTGTAGAGTCGCCTCTTAGGTTGTTGGAAAAGGGTGTTCGCTATGACCAGTGTGTTCTCTTGACAAAACTCTGTTAACCTTTGCCCTGCTTCATTTTGCTTTCCAAGGCCAAACTTGTCTGTTATTCCAGTTACCTTTTGACTTCCTACTTTAGCATTCCAGTCCCCTATGATGATGAGGACATCATTTTTTGGTGTTAGTTCTATGAGGTGTTGTAGGTCTTCATAGAACCGGTCTACTTCAGCCTCTTCTGCATCAGTGGTTGGGGCATAGACTTGGATTACTGTGATGTTGAATGGTTTGCCTTGGAATCGGACAGAAATCATTCTGTCATTTTTGAGATTGTATCCCAGTACTGCCTTTTGCACTCTCTTGTTGACTATAAAGGCCACACCATTTTTTCTACGAGATTCCTGGCCACAGTAGTAGATATAATGGTCTTCTGAGTTAAATTCGCCCATTCCTGTCCACTTTAGTTCACTGATTCCTAGGATATCGATGTTCAGTCTTGCCATCTCATTTTTGACCACGTCAGGCTTACCTTGATTCATAGATCTTACATTCCAGGTTCCTATGTAGTATTGTTCTTTGCAGCATTGGACTTTCCTTTCACCATCAGACACATCCACAACTGAGGGTCCTTTCGGCTTTGGCCCAGCCGCTTCACTCTTTCTGGGGTTACTTGTACTTGCCCTCTGCTCTTCCTCAGTAGCATATTGGACACCTTCCGACCTGAGGGGCTCATCTTCCGGCGTCATATCTTTTAGCCTTTTGTTACTGTCCATGGGGTTTTCTTGGCAAAGATACTGGAGTGGGTTGCCATTTCCTTCTCCAGTGGATCACACTTGGTCTGAGTTCTCTGCTGTGGCCAGTCCATCTTGGGTGGCCCTTCACGGCATAGCCCACAGCTTCATCGAACCGCGCAAGCCCCCTCGCCACGACAAGGCAGTTATCCATGAGGGGAAATAAGCACACTTCATCCCATTCACTTCATTACCTATGGCCAAAGCACTTGCAAAAGCGTTCCTCATGCACGTGGTGAGACTACATATGCTACCCACTAAAGTGGTATCTGACAGGGGAACCCAATTTGTCTCCTGGTTTTGGGCCTCCTGAAGAGAGATACAGGTTCCTGTCCCTGGCGTCCAGTGAAACCGGTGCCCTTTCCTATCATGATTGAGGGCGAGGAGCATTACGAAATATCACAGATTCTGGACTCTAAGATCAAACGGGGAAAATTGTTGTATTTGGTGGAATGGCTGGATTTCAGACCCCAGCACCTTGAATGGGTGGAAGTAGGGGTTATTCGGGCCCCTGAACTGTTACGGCAGTTCCATCAGAAGTTCCCGGACAAACCAGGAGATCTCCCGGACTGACCAGGAGACCTCCCGGAATGGTTGGGAGATGCTGAATTTTGAGAGGGCAGTATGTCATCTATGCTGCCATGGGGGTTGGGGAGTTCATTCTGTGTCTTGGTAATTGCTATTGCATTCCTATCTCTGCTGTTCTGCCTGTGCTGAAATGCTTATCTCTACAGATGTGCAGGAGGAGGTTGCGTTGGAGGTTGTATTGTCTGGAAGTCTTCTATGTACCGTGAGAGACTACTGCTTCCCAGCTTTCGCCACCTAACAGTTTCCTAAGCTAGTCCCGCACACGGGAGAGTAGCTAATTGGCCCATGCCATGGGGGGGGTGCATACAAATGCTCTATATCCTATTATGCTCAGTGGGTTGCCGCCATTCTTAACAGTGCCTGTGTTACTGCATCTATAGCTTTCCAATAAAAGTATAACTGTTCCTGAATGCATGTACTTCGTTGTAAGCTGTGGGTTCTGACAGCCGTCCTCGAAGTGGGCATCCGCTCTGTGACGCGGTGGCTGAGTTCGGTTGGTTGCTTTGGAGCGACATACCTGTGCGATGTGGCCGGTGCGCCCACAGTTCCGACAGTTGGCGTCTCGGAACCTGCACGTTTTCCTGTCATGCCTGTCTCCGCAGCTGGCACACTCTGGGGCTGCTGAGCCGGGATGCTTGCGGGTGGAGCTCGCGTTCACAGGTGCTTGCGTGGGGTTGACCTCCACACCGTCAGGGCTCGGAAACATGGTGATGGCAGCCTTGTGCGTTGTGGAGGCTGCTGGGTGGGACCTTTCCCATGTGGTAGCGGTGGCGATGGTGACCGTCTCCCCCTCCATTACGTGTCACCACAGTTTCTCCTCCCGTAGTCCTGTGACGAAATGGTCTCGAAGGGCCATGTCCAAGTGATCCCCAAATTTGCACTCGGAGGCCAAGTGGCGGAGCTCGGCAAGGAACTCCGCGGCAGTTTCATGGGCTTGCTGGCTCCGCTGGTGGAACACCACGTGGCATGTCATCTCTGAAGGCTTTGGCATGTAGTGGTTCTGGATGGCTGCGACGATTTCATCGAAGGTGCCGTCTTCGAGCTTCTTAGGGGAGAGGAGGTACTGGGCCAGTTCTATGATGGTGGGTCTGCACAACTCGAGTAGGAGTCCCTTCTTCCTGGCCTCATCCATCACCTGGTAGAATATCAGGACTTGCTTCAGGCTGGTGATCCAGGCTCCCCATTGCTGTGGATGGGCTGTATCAAATGGCGGTACCAGCCCTGACCCTGGAGCAATGGCCGTTGTGCTGAGCAGTTACTGCTGCGGCTGGGAAGTGGCTTGCTCACCCCCGTAGGTAGCGGCACGTTGTCTTCCCTTGCAGAGACCCTACAGCCCGGCTGGCTTGCTCAACGGTATCCCACCTTCATCGCCATTGAAGTATAGTGGGTTAGACGCATGTAAAAACCACTGAGACTGATGTAGTGATCAGCATGGTTTACTGGTACACAACGAAGACTAACGGCCGGCTGGCCAACTATATACGCACCTGGGGACACGCCCCTAGGTCCCGTTGGTGGGTTTAAATCTCCCGCCACGGTCCTATTGGTTCCCAAGTGGAGAAACTAGGAGCTTAGTCCCCATTGTTCTTACAGAGTTAAGAACTGGCCTCTGGTGGCGGTCAGCAGAAACAACAGAGCTCAAAAGAGGAGAACATGCAAGTAACTTACGGCTAATGGAGTTTGCAGATTGCATAGGTTTGCCAGCCACCTGGAGAGAGAGAAAAGCCTTTTTCCTTTAATTAGGGGTGCCAGCCAATTGCTGGCAACTGCTGAGAAGCTTGAGGGGGTTTATCATTGTGGATGACTCCAATAGTGTGATGTCACTTCTGGCATGAACTTGGAAGTGGCATCATTGTGTCACGGCAATGCTCTACGACTCCACTGAAATCCTATGGTAGAATCATAGTTTTACTCTATGGTACAAATCATGATAGCAGGTGTGGTGGTGAGATTGTCAGACCATGATTTGGAAGGCCTGAATTCTACATCTCTACTTATCCATGAAGCTCAGCCCAGCCTATCCCACGAGATGGTTAACAAGGCTAAACTATTGGAGGGGCAAACCATGTCTAGCAAACACCCTGAAGCTCCTTGGAGAAAAGGTGGGACAGAAATATGTAAGAAACCACATTTTTTTTCTTCATGTGAGCCCACTCTACAGCCAATTAGTCCACTCGCTCATTCGGGAATGAAACCTTAATCACAAATCCATAGAAATGTGGATTCTCATGAGGACCATTTAGACAGTATATATAACAGTATTCATTTCTAATCACTACCTACTCCATTCCCAGGGCTGAATATTTCTTTCAAAGATGGAATATATTTCCTGAATTATCTTCCCAATGACACTAGAAATCCTGGCATTGTATACACCTTGTATTCCTAAACAAGCCCATGTTTTCTGCAAGACTAACATGTAATAGCATCTCTTGGGAGAAAGGACTTACAGTGAAAGCCAACATTTCTTGCTTAGGAGGAACTCTGACAGGCAGGTTTTCCCCTTAATGGAGAAGGGAGACAAGCGTACATTCTGCCAGTTGTGCCGCCTGCTACCTGCTGGGTCCAAACTCCTTTAGCAGTGGCCAGAGAGATCACAGGATTGGTGAATAAAAAATAAACAATAACAACAGTGATATAATTATTCAACATTGCTTTTGGGGAAAACCCAGTAGTGACATCAGTTTTCTCTAGGAATTTCTGGGAAACTTACCAGAAACTATGGTAAAACCATAGAGTTTCTGATGATTCCTAGATAGGGCTGATGTTACTTCCAGATATCCCCCAGAAGTAATGGCAGGCTGACAGCCTTTTTTGTTGTTTCTTCTTCTCCCCCTGAAGCTATGAGCAGTGGTGGAAAATGGAAGCCAAGGGCAGGGGATCCCTCTGAGTGGCCTGGTAGCTCTAGTGCCCCCCAGGATCCAGTACTGAAGGGGGAAAGTTGCTTTAGAAGAAGAGTTGGTTTTTATACCCCTTTTTTCACTACCCAAAGGAATCTCAGAGTGGCTTACAATTGCCTTGCCTTCCTCTCCCCACAACAGGCACTCTGTGAGGCAGGTGAGGCAGAGAGAGCTCTGAAAAAACTGTGACTGACCCAAGGTCACCCAGCTGACTTCATGTGGAGGAGTGGGGAATAAACCCGGTTCTCCAGATTAGAGTCTGCTGCTCTTAACGAGTACACCACGCTTAGCCCTTTTCTCCACATCATGCATAATTTATAAGCATGTAATTATTAGATTTATATTCTATTTTTGTTTTTCAAAAGGAAAACTCAAGGAATTTTTTTTTGTTCAGTCGCACAGTCGAGTCCGACTTTTTGCGACCTCATGGACCACACCAGGCCCTCCTATCTTCCATCGTGCTCCAGAGTTTGTTTAATTTCATGTTCATTGCCTCAATAACACTGTCTAACCATCTCATCCTTTCCTGTCCCCATCTTCTTTGACCCTCAATCTTTCCCAGCATCAGGGTCTTCTCCAGTGAGTGCTTCCTTCTCATTTGGTGGCCAAAGTATTTGAGCTTCAGTTTCATTATCTGGCCTTTCAGGGAACAGTCCGAGTCGATTACTTTTAGGATTGACTGATTTGATCTTCTTGCAGTCCAAGGGACTCTCAAGAATCTTCTCCAGCACTATAGTTCAAAAGAATCTATTCTTCGGCGCTCGGCCTTCCTTATAGTCCAACTCTCGCAGCCGTACATGACTACTGCAAACACCATTGCTTTGACCATGCAGACTTTTGTTGACAGGGTGATGTCTCTACTTTTTGTTATGCTTTCTAGGTTTGCCATCACTTTCCTCTCAAGGAGCAGGTGTCTTTTAATTTCATGGCTGCAGTCACCGTCTGCAGTGACCTTGGATCCCAGGAATGTGAAGTCTGTCACTGCTTCCATGACTTCCCCTTCTATTTGCCAAGGAGTGATGGGGCCGGATGCCATGATCTTAGTTTTTTTTATGTTGAGTTTCAAGCCAACTTTTGCACTCTCCTCTTTCACCCTCAGCCAGAGGCTCTTGAGGTCCTCTTCACTTTCTGTCATTAGAGTATTTTAGAAGAGTATAATATAGAGTATTTAGAAGAATATAAATACAAATTGATGAGGAAGTATGCCAGCAGAAGAAGCTCATGGTCACTCAGTCCTTCTGAAAAGTGTCTAGGCATGGGAGGGAGTACAACAGAGACTGGTGGGTCTGGCAGGCTGCTTCAAAGGGTCATGTGGGTGTCTCTTGAGAGTGCTGAGCAACAGCATTTGACTTCTGTTGGCCCAGCTGGCCAAACGTAGTGAGCCATTCACCCTCTGCCCTATTTTAATAGCTATAGTTTATTTCATTGGTGATGTTAAGCAGTTTGTCCCGTCATGGAGATCACAGTCCATTGCTGGGTAGACTAGATCCATATAGACTGAAAGGTAGGGAAGTAGCATTCTTAATTTCTCTTTACCCAATTTCTCCATGAAATCCAACAATCCATTTCTTTCTGTCTTTTTAAGTCATTTGGAGTCTGTTTTCAATTAATTCATTTTTATCAAATATTTGAAGGGAGGAAGAGCAGGAAGGAAGATTCTGTCAAATTTCAGCATTCTGCTCTGTAGAAGTTCAGTCAGACACAGGAAATGTCTTTCCAAACATCCCATCCCTCCTGCTACAACATCACTATGTGGTGTAATATTTAAAAAAAAATCCTGTAAGAGCTAAAGTTACAAAAAAAAGTGCATAGAGGTGCAATAGAAAACCAGAAAGACATATGAAAGAGAAATTCTTCTTTTGGAACTGAGAAAGAGAATAATAGGATGGCTTAGCCTTTATCTAAAAAAGGATCAATGGCTATGTCTAAAAAAGTGAATTTTGTAAAAAGAAATCCCCCTCACTATAACAGTGCTAGAAGAAAGAAAGGGAGAGGAGGGGGGAAAGGAAGATTACATAAAGGAGTGATACAAATGCCCCTAGGTTTTGCATCCCCCCCCAGAATAACATGTTCCCTTCTTCTTTTAAATATTTCTTTCTTAAGTCTTTGTACATTTTACTGTAATATTCCCATACAAATGGCTGTGCACTTTCTGTATTTTATGTAAACTTGTTTGTTCCTATCTATGCTGGCCATGGCCCGTAATAATAATAAATTAAGGCAGAGAAGAAATTAGAGCAGGGGCTATAAGGAGGACAGAAGAATAAAATCTTGTGTCATTAGTGTGCACCCTGTCCAGGGATTGTTGTGAATGGCAAAAATTTGGCTTGGTTCAGTTTGTGGTTTGTAGTGGACCCACAAACCAAACCACAGACCATCACAAACGAAAAAGGCTTCATACACACTGATTCATGAAGTTTGTGATGTGGTCGAATGGCACCCCAGCTTGCTAGAGACACTAAACAGCTGCTACCTGCCCTCTGAACTTGGTGAGGATTAGATTTATGGGGTTCAAGTTATGGCCCACCCAAAAAGGTGTACCCAGAAAAAGTGTTTTATGGGGGAAAGGACAGAGGCACAGGTCCAGCAGGCTCATGAGTCATGGTGTGCAATTTTTTCTCTCAGTATTTTTTGGTTAGGGTATATTGGACCTGAAAAAAATTCGGGATTCCAGAAAAAACTCAGATCGCAATCAATGTTCCCTCTAAGCTCCAAAGTGTTGTGAGGAGAAATTCTACCTCGTGAGCAAAAAAAGCTAGTAGCATTAAAGTTGTGGGTGAGTCTACATTTGACTATCGTGTGAATTAGTTTTTTAGAAGATTACTTCCATAACCTTGTAAAAATCTCAGAATAAATTATTTTAAACTATATTTTAAGAATAATTTAAACATTATAAGAGGAAACAGAATCATGTCAAATTTCACCCACTCCAGTCCTCTGGAGAACGGGTCTACCCACCCCAGTTCACTATATTGGTAGATCTGACCTTGGACCATTAACCTGTGCTGAGCCTTAGAAAACATTCCAGCACGGGGGGGGGGGACAACTCTTGCAGTCTACTTTTGTGTTTTTAGTGAAATGTGACACCCAGCAGCATTACAGGTCAAGTATAACAGAGGAGGAACAATCAGTGCCAGAACCCTGCCTAATCTAACAAGCAAGGAGTTGCTTAAATGTTATCAACCTGTCCAAATATTTATTCAAATATTTATATCCCACTTTTCCCTGTGACTCAAGACAGCTTACAAATCATAATGAAAAGCATAATAGGGATGTGCAAAAAAACAACAACCCTTTTTTCCCTGGCCCCATTGTAGCCTATAGTAACTGTTATAGTCAATGGACCCCATAGGCTATAATGAAGAACCAATCTGGGGTTCAGGAGGGGCAGTTTTTCGAGATAAAGGCACCAATATATTTTTTAACCCTTCAAGTTTCAAAAAGATTGGACAAGGGGGTCTAATTCTATCGGCCTCCGAAGGGAGTGCCCCGATCCTCTATTTTTCCAAAGGAGGGGAAAATGCCTTGTGGGCTGAAAGCAGTCATCCTGCCTGCCACAAATTTTGTGCCAGTGGCCCCAGCACAGCTTAGAGGGAACTATGATCACAATACTGGTAAAAGTATTCGGATCTGGGATTTTTCAGAAATCCTAGATTTTTTTTGGGGGGGGGGGTCGTCCAATAGACTGGCACCAAAACAACAACCCTTTTTTCCCTGGCCCCATTGTAGCCTATAGTAACTGTTATAGTCAATGGACCCCATAGGCTATAATGAAGAACCAATCTGGGGTTCAGGAGGGGCAGTTTTTCGAGATAAAGGCACCAATATATTTTTTTAACCCTTCAAGTTTCAAAAAGATTGGACAAGGGGGTCTAATTCTATCGGCCTCCGAAGGGAGTGCCCCGATCCTCTATTTTTCCAAAGGAGGGGAAAATGCCTTGTGGGCTGAAAGCAGTCATCCTGCCTGCCACAAATTTTGTGCCAGTGGCCCCAGCACAGCTTAGAGGGAACTATGATCACAATACTGGTAAAAGTATTCGGCTCTGGGATTTTTCAGAAATCCTAGATTTTTTTGGGGGGGGGGTCCAATAGACTGGCACCAAAAAACACAGAGAAAAATAATGCCCTGCTAAAGCTGCAAAAAAAAAAAGGCGGAGGGGTGGCTCAGCTGGGGCTATTTTGGGCAATCCCTTTAAACCAGACTGCCCAAAAGCCGCTGATCTGGAGGAGTGCACTCTCTCCCCCCGCAGGCTCAGCTGGGGCTCTTCTAGGCAGCCCAAACCTGCTTGCTCAATACAGCCCGCAAAGAAGCTGATCTCCCTGCAGGCTCTGCTGGGGCTTTGCTGGGCAGCTCAGTGTAAACAGGACTGCCCAACAGAGCCTGCAAAGCAGCCTATCCTGCGGGGAAAACTCTCCCTGCAGGATCTACTGGGGCTCTCTTCAGCCGTTCAGTAAACAGCCCAACAGAGCCCCAGCGGAACTGGTAGGGAGAGTGCCCCCCTCGGCTGTTTTGTGGGTTGTCTTCTGCAGTCCCTTTAAGCACCCCGTGTTTAAAAGGACTGCAGAAGAAAGCACAAAAACAGCAGAGTGGCTGGAGTAATCTGCTCCAGACCCTCAGCGGTGGTTCTGGGTTTGCTGGTAATCCCCAAATAGGTTAGGCCCACCAACGTCGTGTTTTGCCCCATTAGAAAGAACTCAATCGAAATGTTTAAGAGCAGTATTTTGATTCCCTAGATGTGTATCGAATGCAAGCCTGCGCCTAGATTCTGGTATGATTAGATTAGAGACTAGGGTAAGCCTTGCATCTATTAATCTATGGCTAAGCTAAACCATTCCTCCCAAGACTTTACATCAACAATTCTCTGGGATGGTTTTTGATCCACTTGGTTAAAGGCAGTCTGTTACAAATTGAAGATGTTAGGCCTCTCCCCAGAGTTTCTCTTTAAAATGGCATTAGATCAAGCAAAGGCCCCGGTCAAACAAAGGATATTGGACACTGAAAGGCATCAACAGAGTTTCAAATTTCCTGGCATCAAAGAACACTAGATAAATTGTAATCCCGGCAGCTGATTTATTGCAGCTAGAGATCCCGCCCCACGGCAGGGCTTACTGTACGGCTAGGTGGAATATACTCCCCTCTGCAGCGGTGGAGGGCCGCCGTAGAAAGATCCCACGAGCAGCAGAGAGGGTTTGCCCCCCCCACCCCCCGTGTGGAGCACAAACGAGCCTGTTCTGCTTCACTGCCATTTTGACCAGGAAATCTGCATGAAGACTCAGTAATTTCAATATTGTATATTTATGCGATCTAATGAGGGAGAAGAAATTAATTCGGGGGGGGTTGGGTAGGGGTGGAGGTGGTGTCAATCAAGGCAAGGTGGAAGGCAAATGGCTGCCACCTCCTGGAAATCTACTACCTGATGCAACCACCTCACCGTGTCTGTGGATGAGTCATCCCTGCCACCAAGTGCTGGTCTTTAGGTGATATATGGCCCCGGTCACACGGGAGGTTTTGGGCTGGAAGAGGGACGGATCGGGGGGCGCAGCAAATGGGCGTGAGCACACCCCAACATCTGGGAATCGGCGTGCACCGGTCCCCGATCCGTCCCTTCTGGCCTAAAACTCGCTGCAAAAAAACCCCAAGTAAAAGGTAGCACCAACCTGGAACAGCGCAGCAAGTGTGGCCGTGAGATCGCCGGCACGACCGTTTGCAGGAGCAATCGAGGCTGCGGGCCGAACTGCGCACGTGCACACATGCGCAGTTCGGCTGCCTCGCTCTCCCTGCAGTGGCTTCCCCCCGGCATCAGATTGTGCCGGGGAGCAACTGCGCGGCGGATCAGGGGATCTATCTGATCCCACCGCTGCATGTCTCTTTTGGTGCGGCTTTAAAAAGCCGCACTTCGGCTGTTCTTTCCCCCCCCCCCTTGTGACAGGGGCCTATGCTTATCAGGACTCATGGGAGGGGAATGGTCAACCACCTTCAGGTTTACAAAAACACAATCAAGTTGGAATTACTTTCTATTTGAAGGAATGAAGAAAGTACCAGGCAGCCTTTTGAGGCTCTTGTGATGCTGCCAACCCATTTACAGAAAAGCCAAGATCCCATTCTTGGGCCTATTTAGACAGGTTCATTGAGTTTTCCACCTCATGACACAGGCCTGTCAGGATAATTGGGCTTAATGTCCCATACTTCTTTTTTTGAAAAAGACCTTTATTGACAATAAATGAAGGAATAACTTGATTTCTCATACAAGCGATTAAGCTGTTCTATCTGATTGCTGACAGTCTCAAGCCACATTCTGACTAAGCCTCTTTGATAAGTGCTCATTTTTCAGATCAGTGCTTGTTATTAGGTTGCATGGTTAGGCCTCCCTCTCCCTCCCTCTCTCTCTCTTAAAGGTCTTCTCTTTAGGAGGGATATCTGATGGGGCTCGACGGTTTTTATCCAGATGTGAAAGTGGCTATCGGCAGATACGCTAATTTAGGTTGCCTCCCATTTCATCCAGCACATGAGTTGTTGAAGGCTGATTGATGAATCATTATTAATAGCATAGGAGAGCAGAAAATTGTGAGCTTGAAAGGGGGCAAAGATGCATTCCCTTTGGTATTGTACACTACATAGGGTGCCCTCGATACCAATTCTTTTTCTGGAGTTGAAGGGAAACAAGTGTGTGTTCACTGTGGCTTCTGTGGCCTGTGAAGTCCAGGAGTACTCACCTGGCACATCGCTCAACACCGTAACTATTTATTACATGTATATCCCTCCCTTCTTCCATTATGGAAACCAATGCAGCATACATACAATTCCAAGTACCTAAGCTTGTACTCACGCCAAGTTGGCTCACATCCTGCTCACTAGTCATGACCAGGGAGTTGCCTTTTCACTCATTGGTTTCTATCCAATTGTGTAATTAGACTGCTTTTTTGCACGTTTGAACTGTTCTCACTACTGTCACTGTCACCCACCCATCTGCAGCTACCTTCAGTTGTTATTTATTTATTGTTTCTATTTGTATCCCACCTTGCCAGACACGCTGGCTCAAGGTGGCTAACAGGATTAAAATATCATAGAACAATACAGAGATAAAAGAGTTAAAATACAATACAAAATTAAACAACATCAATTAACAGATAAAAAAGACAAGCTAATGATGGCGGTGTTCCAAATCAACCCAACTTGATAAAGACAGCATCCAACAGGGTCCGCTGATGGTGGTATTCCAAATCAGCCCACTGGTAGAAATAGCACCCAACAGGGTCCCAGGCCAGAAGATGATCTAGGGCCCATTCGTCAGTGGCTGCTCCAAATCAAAAGCCTGGTGGAAGAGCTCCATTTTACAGGCCCTGTGGAACTCTAAATTTATGTATTTATTTATTTTTGGGATTTATATCCTGGCCTACCCAAGCGGCTCAGGGCGGCTAACAGGCAGTCATGCCGGATTAAAATATAAAATACAATAAAACATCATTACATACAGAATAAAATGGTGCTCTACAATTCTCTAAGACTCCCCAAGATGTGCGATGACCCATATTGGCGGCCAGCATTATTCATGGCGTGAGCGCCAGGAGTAATGTTTCCCATCTCCGCCAGGCGACATCTACCCCCCTCCCAGTGATATACTGGAGGTGAATGGCTGGCTACATAGATGGTGCCGTCGAGAGGGATTTGGCTTCCTGGACCTTGGTATGTACCTCCGACATGAAGGACTGTTGGCGACCGATGGGGTGCACGTTACAAAGAATGGGAGGAATTTCTTTGCTGGAAGACTTGTGAACCTGATCAGGAGGGCACTATTTTAAAAGGAGTTCCAGGGGGAAGGCAGGCAGTTAGCAAGTGGCTATTTCTCCAGTGGCACACCAGGCAGTAAATGGTCGCCATGGTGACCAGGTGCTGGGCTGCAGGAGACACAGAGAAAAGGCCTCAGAACTTGGAAGGGAAGCTGGGAGTCCCAGCTTGCAATTACTTACAAGGATCAGGTGGTGGTGGTGGTGGGTTACCAGAGAGAAAGTAAAGCCTCTCCTGGTGTTGGAGAAACCTTGGAGGGCAGGGTGGGACAAGGCCTGCAGGCCTGAACAGGCCCATTCCACCACCGTTTTGATTGCAGGTACTGGTATGAACCCCTTGACAACTTGGGACCCCCATACCTGAAGTTCTTTGTCCCCATGAACCTGCATGGCAACTCCAATGGTCATCCAAGATCACCGCAGTCTAGGCCTGAACATACTTAGTGGCCCCTCTTAATTTGTGGAATGACCTCTCAGAAGCAGTGAGATAGACACTGGTGTTTCAGGGGCTAAAAATTATGAGCCAGTGTAGCGTAGTGGTTAAGAGTGGTGGATTCTAATCTGGAAAACCGGGCTTGATTCCCCGCTCCTCCTCCACATGCAGCCAGCTGGGTGACCCTGGGTCAGTCACAGTTCTCTCA
>NW_015169233.1:0-27948 GCF_001447785.1 Gekko japonicus | reverse complement strand
CAGGGTGCCTGCTGTGAGAAGGGGAAGGGGAGGGGATTGTAAGCTGCTCCGAGACTGAAGGGCGGGGTATAAGAACCAACTCCTCCTGCTTTTGGACCATCTATTCTAACCCTAACCCTATACCCCATTTTTCTCCCCAGTGGGGGACTCAATGCAGTTTACAACATCATTCTCCTGTCTTCTGTTTCATCTTTGCAAAAACCACCCTGAAAAGTAGGTGAGGCTGAGAAAGAGTGATTGGTGCAAGGTCACACAGCAAGCT
The DNA here is from genome assembly GCF_001447785.1 of Gekko japonicus. NCBI lineage: Eukaryota > Metazoa > Chordata > Lepidosauria > Squamata > Gekkonidae > Gekko > Gekko japonicus. The sequence continues at coordinate 27,686 of NW_015169233.1, read as the reverse complement.
TCCATGGCAGAGCAGGGATTCAAACCTGGGTCCCCCAGACTGTAATCCCACATTCTAACCACTGCACCACACTGGCTCTTACCATCAATTATCAGCATGTGGGAACAGAAGGACCGCTTGTTCAATGTGCATTGTGTGTAAACAGTACATTCTGATTTCATCCTGTAAACCCCTTTCAGTCCTGTCAAGCAGGAGAAAAGCAACCAATGGGGACCCTTGTTGGTGCCCACCAACTCAGTACCCCATCTGTTAAGTCTTGGTAAATGTTAATGACTTACCTGAGCATTTCAGAGCACTGACAGCCAGTTTGGTGTAGTGGTTAAGTGCATGGACTCTTACCTGGGAGGACCAGGTTTGATTCCCCACTGCTCCACATGCACCTGCTGGATGACCTTGGGCAAACCATAGTTCTGTCAGAACTGTTCTTGAAAGAGCTGTTCTCTTAGAGCTCTCTCAGCCCCACCTACCTCACAGGGTGTTGGTTGTGGGGAGGGGAAGGGAAAGGAGATTGTAAGCCACTCTAAGACTCCTTTGAGTAGTGAAGGGCGGGGTATAAATCCAATCTCTTCTTCTTCAAGGATAGTTCTCAGGACAGCTCTCAGCCCCACCTGCCTCACAGGGTGTTGGTTGTGGGGAGGGGAAGGGAAAGGAGATTGTAAGCCATTCTGAGACTCCTTTAGGTAGTGAAGGGCGGGGTATAAATCCAATCTCTTCTTCTCTTCTACTTCTTCTTCTGAGTACACTGGAAATGCCCAACAAATGCACAGCAACACAACAAATGTTTCTGGCCCTGTTCTCTGCCTGTTTGAGGGCTTGGTGCTTTCATTTCCGAGCATTTCTGACGTGTTCCCTTAGGGAGGACTTTGATTGGCAGGTCCTTAACTTTGCAGTTAACGACATTGGGATGACACAGCACTGTGGTCTATACCATCTCTATAAAGCCATTTCACTGCCCATCAGGCCGGGCATCCAAAAATCTTACATGGCTTCCATTGACAATCACTAGGTGGGAGCAGCAGCAATGACTTCTGACAGCTGTAACTTCCTGAATGCCTAATGGAGATTGCATCTTAACTAATGTGGACAGCTTATAGAGCATTTTGAATTAAGAAAAGAACAGTAGTAACAAACACACGTTCTCCATATGATAACTGACAGCACAGGAGGAGCAGCTGGGCTCATTATTATTGTTGTTTTTGTTATTTACGTCAGTTGCACCCCGCCCTTTTCCTCAGAGGGATCCCATAGCAGCTTAAATAATTCTCCTATCCTCCAGTTTATCTTCACAACAACCCTATGAGGTAGATTGGGCTGAGAGTGTGTGACTGGCCCAAAGTCAACCCGAAAGCTTTCAGAGTTGAGCTGGTTCTCCCAGATCCTAGTCTGACATGTACTAATTAATTACCTGGAGTCAAAGTCTGTTGACTCTCCTGTTTTGAACTATGAGGTTCTCAGCCTATTACAATGCTCTTCACAAGTCCTCCACTCCTTAAGATAAACTTTGCTTAGCTTGAGGAGCTTAAAAGTATTCATCTAAGTTGTTGGAATGACCTATATCTGCTAGAGGTGTGGAAAAAAGGGTATTTTGGGGGTTCCGGTATATACCAATATTCCTGAATCCCAGTATCATTTGGATTAGTGGAAAATTGGTATTGCTGAAATTATTCGGCTCCATACCCCCTTTTCTCCCCGAGTCATGCTGTGGCAGTGGCCGTAACAGACCTCAGCAAGGGAAGGGAAGGTGGACTTTTGTTTAGGATCAGCTTATCGGTAGCCAAAACAGATTAGAGAATCTGATTCGGTTTAGTATTTTGGGGTTATTTATGTGATTCGACTTTTGCCAAATGCAAATATCATTAGCTCCTGCTTAGCTCCTAATATCAGCTAAGCAGAGAATTTATCACTCCTAATATCAGCTAAGCAGAGAATTTACTAGGGATACATGGAATCCCCATTCTGTTCTCTTACAGTTTGGAAATTCCATCTACTGCTGTGTTCCAATGGAGAACTCTAAAGTCTGGGGAGAAATTGAGATGCAGAGAATTTTGGAAGTGCCTTTTTCTCCGCTTCAGGATATATAAGAATATAGAATAGGACCTGCTGACCCTAAAGCCTCATCTCCCTCATTTGCAGTAGTCTGTGTCCTTCCAAAGTACTAGGTGTCTGTGAAAAGGTGGGCCAATGGTGTAAAGGTGGGCCAATGGCCATCCAATCCATAAGTAAACATGGTTGGACGGGAAGTGATGCAGTGCCAATGACAACTGGGAGTACACCACCTCCTCAACCCCACTGGGTACTAAAGGCAGCTAAGGAAAGAGAGAGGGAGGGCCAGACAGAATGGCACAGCTAGAAGGAACATCTCCCTTTGTCTTTAGATTGGGGGTGCGAACAAGATGAGCCATTAGAGATTACTGGCTTGACCAGCTTTGCTGTCTGGTGGCTTCAGCTGTTTCCTATCAGAATGGAGATCTGATCAGTCTTTTAGTGAAAAGACTTAGTTTCAGGTATCTGGAGCCACAGTGCTTGTGAAAGAACAGCCATAATAAGATGCAATGCCGTAATAAGATGCAATGCCTTACTTATTAGTTATACCCACTAAGACTATTAAGGCCCCATTCACACGAAGCATTTGCCACGCTAATAGGTGGATTTTCCAGAACATCTGGGAACATCTGGGAAGCGTAGTGCACCCATGACTTCTCACCGAAGATGCAGAGTAAAAAACTACCACATACGATGTACTAGTTTCCAGAAAACACAGGGCATGGGCAGGCATCTGATCACGTTTCCACTGGAATCCCGTGGCATCTGGCGCCCGCCCATGTCCCATCACAAACTGGATGTTTTGGTTTTTTTAAGTCTCCACAGGATGCACACAAACGCCCACCGGCACATGCACACACTGTGGTGAGGGGGGGAAATTCTCCTTTGCCACGGAAGCAGTGCCTAGCGATTGCCAGTGTGATCATGCCGTGCCACTTCTTTGCCATGCTGCAGGATAGCCATGTGATCGGCACCTAACGGCATACCCACGGGACCTCCACAGGACATGTGATCGGGCTGCCACGCGTTACTTTGCTCTGGGGCAAACAGCCACGCTCCCCCCCCCCGCATTTTCCAGCCCGTGTGACCAGGGCCTTAGTATAACCTTACCTATTAAAGAAGATTTGTTGAGACCATGCTGTGAATAACCATGCCATCCAAAGTAGAGTTATATTCAGGAAGTCAATGGGCTTAGAAAGGTGTAACTTCACTCAGGATTGTGCTGTAAACCAACAAAACAGACAGCAGAGCAGTTTGCCTGACCCATGTCCCCACTGGTGGACCTCCTGATGGCACCTGGCATTTTTGGCCACTGTGTGATACAGACTGTTGGATTGGATGGGCCTTTGGCCCGATCCAACATTGGCGTCTCTTATGTTCTTATGTTCATGTCAAAATGCTTTTAAAATGCACCAAAGAGGTTGCCAAGAGGGCCAACAAACAAGAAGAAAAGTCAATGACAGCATTTTATAGGGTGGACAAAGACTGTTTTGGGCCCCTGAAGCCCTCTTTCTGACACCAAAGATGTCCACCCCCCCACCCCCAAATTTAGCCTTAGCTGAATCTGATGGCTTGTTATACTCTTTTGACTCTAGTTCTGGCATTTGCCACATAAATATTTTCTTCTGTGGTTCTGTGAACTTAGAAAGTAATTATTAGTCTATTTTGTTTAAACTTCATTTAAAAAGAAAGTAATTATTAGTCGAGCCCTCAAAGAATCTCATCTCTTACAGGTGTTGAAGGAAGTCCTTTCAGCAATTTCTTTTCCTGAAGAAGAAACAAAGGGTTCCAGAAAGGGCAAAAGTGCCCCATTACAGTATAGTAAATTTGACCCGAGACTCCCAGCGAGCAAAAGATTGGACTGAGGAATGCTTTGATTTATCTTAGAACATCAGAACACCAAAGCTTGTGGTCAAAAGGACAGTTTCTGGAAGGTTTGATGAGATCTCTTCACTAAGAGATCTGAGATGCCTCTTTTCCCATCCTTCCTTCTAGACTGGCAAACTAGAGTAAAAACTCATCTGCCAAAGTGCATGGCAGTGCAAAGTGCAAGGTGACTTCATGCAACCTTTTGCAAATAGACACTGGCCATGTTGATCCGTCTGGCTATTTCATTTCATTTATAAACTTTCCCCTCCTCTGATGGATAACAATAACATCAGAACAAAAAGGATCAAAGTGAATGGCACAGGTGGGGCATAGGGTTGCCAACCTCCAGGTGGAGCCTGGAGATGCTCTAGGATTGCAACCCATCTCTAGACAACAAGCAATTTGTATTCCAGTGGAGAACACGGCCGCTTTGCATGTGGCATCCTACCCCCACCCCCACCCCAGGCTCTGCTCCCAAGATCTCCAGGCATTTCCCTACTCAGAGTTGGCAACCCTAGTACAACAGCCAAACGACATGAATACAAGATTTGTAAAAGGAGTTGTTGGGGAAAAACCTGTACTACACAGGCCAGTTGGGGTTAAAGGGAGGAGTATCCTACTTGGACCCAAGTGCAACTAACTAATTTCATGCTGCAATGCCTTGGGTATTGTTATGCTGATGGAATGACAACAGAGGTGGGACCTCAGACATAAATAGCCAGAAAGTGCACTACCTCTTAATAGCTGTCATGGAAAAGGCAAGAGAGATGTTTCTGGATGCTTCTTCCTTGCTTCCTCTTGTACTGAAAGCACACCCTCTGTCCTCCACCTATCTGCCTACTTCACAAGCCAGGGCTGGGGCAGGAACTTCAATATGATCATGTATATGGGTTTACCACTTGTGGTTGTGTTATTGTGTGTCTATACAAAGCACTGCAAAAAAGCAGTCTTGATGGTGATTATATGGCTGTTCGGATCAAAACAGTAAAACCAGCAGTGTTTTACTGATGAATAATATGACATATGCATCTCAATGATACACCCGCAAAAATACTGATGCGGTAATATAAATATATTTTTTAAATGTCCATGTGTGCACATTGGTGTGTGTGTGTGTGTGGGGGGGGGTTAATTGAGCTGAAAAAAACTGAAATCTGCAGCAAATTGTGCCAATTCAAGAAATAACTTTAGATATTTTCTTAATTAACCTGGAATTTAGGAGTGGACTGCAGGAATGGAGTAAAGCTATAGAACAATAAATGAAGAGAACAATAAAATCTGCTCATCCCTAAAACTACTCTAATATAGTCACACCTCTCCCCCAGCACATTGAAATTAGATTGAAATTACAGTTTTATAATTCATTTGTACATTTGAATCCTTTGGAGCAAGTATTTAGCCTTTGTCCAGCCTGTACCTAATGAACTGAGGCTTTTGGAAATTAGTGTGTGTGTGTGTGTGTGTGTGTGTGTGTGTGTGTGTGTGTGTGTGTGTGATTTCCTCGTTTATTTGTTAGTTAGCAAGAATCTGCATGGATAATTTTTGCACTAGATAAAAGACTTACCATGACACCTGTTCAATTAAGAAGATCATTGTGGCATTAAGAAAATTCATTAGCTCTGAAAATGGAAAACACGTGAAGCTTTGAAACATTCCATCAATAACAATTTCTCAGGCACAGTCTGCTCCTTATTTTGCAATTATCGTTGTGCTTGCAATAATTCACATTCCTATTATTTAAATTGTGGCTTAAGATTCCCCCCGCCCCTTTCATGACCAGTGGTGTTAATTTTCCTTACTCAACAGGATTTCATTCTTTACATGATATCTAGTATTTATACGGCACTTTTAGTGTTCATAACATTTGCCTTACAGGACCTTGCTGTATTGCTTCTAACGGCCAGTAGATAAGGCCACTCTTATTAATTTGAATTAAATATAATCTTTATTAAACAAATTCAGGTAACCAAATCTATTTTTCAGACTTATTTCAAACCATTAATTGTAGCATACAAAAGAATATATACAGGCAGATTTGAAATCCGGAATTCCAGAACATTAAAAGTATGGACCAGAGTTCATAGAAGATATTCAATCTGAAATCTGACACCCTTTGTGCTTGTACATAATAGGATGGGTCCTGTCAAATTTTTCATTCAATCCCAGCCAATAGCTCACACAGGTCCCAGTGGTCAAAGGTCACTCACTCTTCTTTTCACCAGTGGAAAAGCTTATGGAATATAACCTGTTGGGTTAACTAAGTAGGTTAACTTAGTAGGTTGGTTTTATTATTCTGATATCAAGGGTTATGGGCTTAAGGCTGAGAAACACTATGGGTTAGATCCAACCAGCTTTTCCACTGGTAAAAAGTAGAGGAGACCACGAGGAGTTGGTGGCTTGCCTAATACTATTGATCTCAAGTCAGAGGTGAGATTTGAACCAAGGGACTTTGGAATCACAGCCCTATGCTGTCATCCTATGCTTCTTGTGTGACACGGATTTTTGCCACATGGTGTTGTCCAGGTACTCAGGTCAGCAGAAGCTTCAACCCCGAGAGCCCCGGTGCTAACTGAGCCTTGAACCCTCGTGAGGCAAGAGATCCATCACACCTATAAAGAGCTGCTGGAATGACATATAAGAAATGATTGGAGAATATTTTATATCATCATCTCCTTCGTGTCAGAGGACATGGCTGGGACCCGGATGGGGCCAGCCACCCCCCAATGAACTGGTGCGAGCCCACTTGGCACAGGAGGAGCTAGCAGCCATACCCCCCCAAGTATCGGGACATGGCTCAGGTGTTCAAGGAGGAGGAGGCAGATGACCTGCCCCCCCCCTGGAACTCAGACTGTGCTACAGAACTGCTCCCAGTCCATAAGTTACCGAAAGGAAAGTTATATGCCATGAGCCCCATTGAGAAGGCAGAACTGAGGAAACTCATTGATAAAAACTTGGCTCGAGGCTTCATTCGACCCACCTCCTCCCCTTTTGCCGCACCTGTCCTCTTCCGGAAGAAGAAGGGCGGGGGTTTACGATTATGCACGGATTATAGGGTGTCGGCTACCAATGCCTACTCTGATGAAGCCCAGCTATTACAGCTACAAATGGAAAAAGCAAGCTTTATTCTGAGATTTCAGGGAGTTCCTGAGACTAAAGGGGAGAATCTTAAGCAGATCATGATTGATGCTTTGGGGGCAGTTGCAGATTTAAAAGCGGATTTTTTTCAAAGTGAGATGGACGTGATTGATAGGTTATATTCAGAATACATAAGGAAAAATAAAATGCCCGGTGAGGTGGTGGTTAGATTCTCCCGAAGACAAGTGAGGGACCAGATTTTAAAGGCAACAAATGGAACTACCCTTAAAATTGATGGCAATGAGATAAGAGTTTTGAAAGACATTCCCTTTGAAATAAGGACAAAAAGGAAAAAATACAGATACTTGGCTTTGTTTTTACAAAAAAATAACATCCCTTACAAATGGATCCTGCCTGAATTCATACTCTTCAAATTTAAAGATAAGAGGGGGGAAATTGACTCTGTCATGAAAGCACGTGAGTTCTTGCAGCAACAACTTGGACCAACGGGGGAAGACGATGAGGACAAGGGAAGCGATGATGAAACACCCACTGAAGAAGACTCGGATTCAGAATGTGGGACAGCTGCCCCCAAGCAAGGATATCGATTGAGGGAAAGAAGGGGCAAAAAATGAGATGCTAATTTTCTCTGAAGCTTGTTTTTTTAAAAATATTTACTCATTTTTTGTATTGTACTTTACTAAGTCAGAGTATCTGGACTTGAAGCATATAAGCGACTTTAATGATCTCCTTAAATGTAACAAATTACTCTCTTTGATTTAAAGCTCTATTATAACCATTATATGACCACCACCTCTTGGGTTTTTAGTGGTTATCTTTACTTTCTCTCGTAGTTTATCATATCCCTCTCCTTATTTCTTTGTAGTTTTTTGGGGGGGAATTTTTTTTTTTAAAAAGGAGAAGATATACACACTTCAAAACAGGGTCCCCAGATGGGTCTGAGCCAATCAGGGATTAAGCTGAAGCCCGCCTAAACTAACAGGTCTACGTTCCCAGCGAAAGCATCAGCGGCCTGGTACCAAGGTCACAGGCCTCGGCTAGCAGATAAGCCACGGTGAGGAAAAACGGAAGTTAAGATTCCAGCACAGCAACAGACTCTGCATCAGCCTCCCCCCCCTTCCCCCTGCCATGGCAGCAGAGCTGACACAATCCAAATAACTCTTTCCTGGGGATAAGCCCCATAACTAAACCTGAGTAGGATCATGGGTAGACCTACTTAGAATGGCACTGTTGGTTGGGGGCATTTGCTTAGTTAAATTGTATTTTGTAAGCCCTTTTGAGTCCTCAGTGTGCAGGAAGGGGGTGCCCAAAATTCACAGATAAATACATTTGCCTGGGGTGGCCCTGAGGAGGGTAGAAACATAGCATGGAGGGGTCTTCTGATGAAGGCCCAGGACAAAGGGACAAAAGTATTCCCGAGTGGTTGACAAAGGGAGGCCATCTTGGGAAGTGACTGTGCCCTGGAATGGCAGCACTATGCTCTAGTGGGACTTCTTTGTAGCCAGATAATGGATGTGCAGCAATTTTATGCAAGTCGTCTTGCTATTACTCTGGCCTTTGTACACCTGTCTGTAGTCTCCTATCTGAAGTGAACCAAGCACTTCAGTTCATTTATCAGACTGGTTTTTTCATGACACCAGCTTGCCTATCGCAAAGTGTTTTACTCTCTCACTTGACAGGGATCTGTCCAAAAAATCCACTACTGCTCCCCTCATCAAAGCAAAACATCTCCGACAGTTACCGTAAAAGCTCACGTTGATCCCCAAAGCAGCAGCCACCAATGATGTCATGTTAGCATGCCAGTATTTTGGAACCACGATTAAACCCAGATTACAGCACAAAGAGACAGAGAGAGCTTTGCTGTGAAGTAATGAACAAAAGTAGGTCGTGATTCATTCTGCCTTCTGTCCAGGACAAATGTCAAGCTGCAGTTACTGTATGTTTGGGGAATAAAGGATGCCGATGAGATATGGCACCAAGAAAGCCTTGGGAGGCACAGAACTGCTGGAGTGGTATAATTAAATGAGCAGGCCTTTGCACTTCACTGAAATAGCCCATGCAGCTATGTTGGAAGGCATTGGGGAGGGAGATAAGTGTTTGTCAAATGCATAACAACAGAGAGGGAGGTGTTTGGTGTAAATATGACAACATGGAACTGCCTTATACGAACACAGACCACAGGTACATTGAGGTCAGTATTGTCTACTGTACCTGGCAGCTGCTCTCTGGGGTCTTAGGGAAAGGTCTTCCACATCACCTGCTACCTGATCCTTTAATTGGAAATGCCAGGAGTTGAAGGAGGGACTTCCTGCATGCCAAGCAGATGCTTTACCACTGAGTCATAGTCTCTGATGCAGTAGAGTACATTTTGTATGAGAAATAGGGGAAAGAGAAGGAAGAGTCCAAGAGGAGTCCCCTGACTTGCTGAAGACTTGGCTCCCTTTTAATGCTCTGCAAAATCCTGTCCTGCTCTGTTTTCCCTTTGGGTTACTTAGGGAAATGTAACTTATCCTATGACTAGCTGTAAATTCTATTAGTCATTATAATTCTCGTGTGCATTTGTGGACTATAGCTCTGCTGGAAAAATTAACCCATAAAATACGGTAAGCAAAGAATCAGGTGAATGTGAATGCCTTTTATGATGTTTGGAATCCATTTATATCCTTTATGTGTCTACGCTCTAATAACTCTTCAACCTCAATTTAATACTAGGGACCCAGGGGGGAATTGTCAGACTCTTGAACAAACTTACTCCTAACAACACTCTCTTGGCAGTGATTTGTTTATTGAGAGATGAGAATATGTCAAGCTAAGACTATCCATGTCAGAACTGACCCTTTTGGTGCCAGTTCTGGTATTATACAGAGTTCAAACATCCCCCCCCCCGATGATCAGTCCAATCACACCAATCCATCCAGCCTGCCTAAATCTACTAGAAGAAGAAGAGATTGGATTTATGCCCTGCCCTTCACTACCTGAAGGTGTCTCAGAGCTGCTTCTAATCTCCTTTCCCTTCCTCCCCACCACAACAGACACCCTGTGAGCTAGGGGGGGCTGAGAGAGAAACTGCTCTTTGCCACCCAAATCGGAATAAAGAGACAGACAACAGTGTTGGGTACTAATGGGCCACTTTTTATTTAAACCAAAAACAAGCATAATGGCCTAAAGTGTCCAAAGGGGAAGACAGATGCGGCATGGCAAGGCCAGGGGTTTAAGAAACCCCTCCCTTGCCAATTGATCTTCGGGCGAGCCACCAAGCCCCAGAAGCGAGCCAAGAGTATGGCTCGCTTCCGGCCAGCAGGCCAGTGTAATTGCAGGAACCAACCCAACCCCCGAACCGCAAGGCTCAAAGGGAGGAAAAAATCCCTGCAATCCTTAGGCAGTCTGTTTTCCCCGCCCCGAGCCGCATGGCCCAAAGGCTGTACTTACAAGACCCCTATGCCCTCAAGTGGGGTTATAAGCCGGTGCTCACCGTGCCGCCATCTGCAACTGAATAACACCCTGCCAACAAAGTGACCAACCTATTTAAACCCAGCCTCACCCAATATAACCTCGACACCTGTTACAGTACAAGGTAGGCAAAAACACTCCCCCCTTTTCAGCCAATACAGAAGGGAGCAAAAAATGCCTACCTGGCCTCCAAACAGATGACCGGCAACACCTGCACTGCAACTGGGCGGGAGGGTGGGCCGAGCGCGAGGAGCCGAATGAGGTAGAATACTGGGGGCCGGCTCCTTGAAATTCCGGCCCCGCCCCTCAGTTTTGATACAGCCTAGCTGTGTAGGCTGTCTCCTCCTCCTGGGCGGCAAAGGCGGCCTGCCAACGGCACGGGTGCCCCGGCCGTTGGCAAACCGAGTTTTCAAGAACAGCTGTGTAAGAACTATGGCTAGCCCAAGGTCATCCAGCGGGTGCAAGTGGAAGAGTGGGGAATCAAACCCGGTTCTTGTTAATTGGTAGCTGCTATCCAGAAATAAAATTATTATTTATCATATGGCAGAGTTGCACAGAGGAAGCAGATAATAATATAAAATATGTAAGTAAGTTGATACAACAGGAATGCAGTCCGATTGGGCAATTCCCCTAAATACTAATATTTAAAATTTCAGTCCAATCAATCACAGCTGGGGAGAGTTCAAAGAACTCTGCCACATCACCCTGGAAAGCACGACACTCACATTCCTGTTACAGATGAAATTAAGTTTGGCAGGCTGCAACACTATTGCATTCAGGTCTTGGTATTTTACCCCACTTAAACAAGAGGTCTGCACAACTGTCAAAGCCTATTCGTATTCTATTAGCCATCGTCCATATTTTACATGGCAAGTCAAATCCTGCGGGCTTCTCAGTGATGTTTATCATGTTATGAATATTGGGTTGAACAGATTGCATCCATCTTCGCAACCATTCATTCCCTAGATCAAAATTTTGTGATTGCAGGATTTGTGCAGATCTTATTGCTGGGTGTCAGGCCCGTGTCAGCCATGTCTTTATGGATGGGCAACTCTCTGTTTTCAATCATCGTTCTATATTCACAAAGAAGAGCACTTTGCCTTCGGAGATGCGGGGGAGTGATGTGGCACAACATAGATAGCCAATAGTTCAGACTGGGTTTAATACATCCACTGGTGGTTCTCATTGTTGTATTGAGTTGGATATCAAGTTTGTGGGCATGGGGGCTATTGAGCCACACTGAAGCACCACATTCTGTAATACTATACATGAAACCCAAAGCTGAGCATCTATGTTTTGTAGCAGCCGCACCCCAAGTTGTATCACATAATTTTTGGAGAATGTTGTTTTTTCTGTGTACTTTTGCTGCTACATTGGTAAGATGGTGTTTATAGCTCAAGTTTCCTTTCCAGGGCAATTTGAAGGTGCTTAGGTGTCTGGTTGTGTCTAAGTTGGGTGCCATTAAGGTAGACATTCAGTTCACAGGTGGCAAGATTGTTATTGAGATGGAAACAGGAGCATTCTACTTTTCCTGGAGTTGGGATAAGCCACCATTTACAGTAGTAGTCAACCAACATTTTGAGGTCCCTAGTCATTATTTCCTCAGTCCTTTCAAATGATTTGTTCCTTGCTGCAATCACCATGTCATCGGCATAAGCAAACTTTCTGGATATCATACCAGGAACATCAGATGTATAGATTTAAAAGTACTGGATCAGGCTTCTGGTGGGAATGTAATGGCAGGCTGATGACATCAGAGAAAAATGAAGACACAACACTGCTAAATACCACCAAAGAGAGGATTCCTGCCAGCAAACTCTACCTAGATCAAACATGATCAAAGAGATCAACTATGTGTACCCTATAGGTATTAGCAGGTGGAAGTGTCTCCTGGCTGGTCCCATGCGCGGAACTGAGAATGGCACTGAGGCAGGTCCCAATTGTCATTCTCCCTTGCACCAGGGGGGTCTCTAGAGCCAGTAAACAGCCTGTCATCTGCGCTTCTGCCATGCTCCACCTCCCTCTGGTACAAAGGGGCTTGCTTTGGACATACAACTGGGTTTGTAGCCTCTGCAGCATCCCAGAATTCGTCTTGATCACTCACTTCATCAACAGTAAGCAGAGATGCATCTCCCGGGGGGAAGGATTCACCTCCTTCTGCCATGGTTCCAATTTCCTAGCTAACCTTTTAAAATAACAAAACTTCTCTTACAGTCTAATGCATGCTCTGCACACAGGGTAATGCACCCACGATTTTTGCAACTGAATTCCAGTTCATAGATCCCAAAGCTTAGGCCACCATGTACAGGGATTTATCCCACCCAAGCTGCCACCATGTACAGGATTAACCCACCCAGGCTAGTCCAGGAATGGGAGGGAACCCTGTACTTTTACAGTACATTAAACAACAACCCACGAGATGGTCTAAACCCTCTCTGGTTCAGAACAATATGCCACCAGAACCTCTACATTAAGTCCCCCCAACCTGAGATTAGAGGTTCAAACTCTCAATTGGTACCTGGAATTTAACACATTAGGAACTCATTCCCAGAGATGCACACTTTTTACTCTCCAATAATAGCGTATATGGTGAGTGTTTAGGCCACAAGATTTAGCCTTGGAACTCAGGTACAACATCAAAGACAATTTTAACAATCAGAGGAATCTTTATTTAGTACAGAGCTTAGCACAGACTACCAGAGATGATAAAATAACAAGCCTAGGGTGATTTGCTTTAACTACACAGTAAAAGATACATATTTACCAAGTTCAGGAGCATCCAAACAGTCCACGGGATTTTGAAGGCAAAATCCATCTTTGCACTCCCATGTGCTTTAAGTCCCAAAGCAGTCCTTTGTCTCTTCAAAGGACAGCATTTCCAAATGCAATAAACAAGCAGCCAGAACAAGAGCAAGAAGCAAGAGAAGAGAAGAGAAGAGAAGAGAAGAGAAGAGAAGAGAAGAGAAGAGAAGAGAAGAGAAGAGAAGAGACTCTCTCTCATGGGAATTGAACAATTATAGCCCAATTCCATTCATGATCAGCTGTGGCCATGCAGCCAATCACAAGTGGACATAGGTGTGTCCAATTGTTGGTTGCCATAGCTACGTGTGGGGATAGGACAGAAGTTTGGGAACTCCCTCTGCAGTCAGGTGACCCAGCTTCTAGCTACTTCATTTAGTAAGTGACTTGTTGCATGTGGGGCCAGAAAGTGTAGCCATGAGGTCTGGCGTTTGGCATGGAAGTGTGAAAGAATGTGTGGTTATATGGCATGGTTATAAAGTTTCTCTGGCCAAATGGACAGGCCATTTAGCTTCAACAGGAAACAAGACACGGCATGTTATCAGAAAGACATCACAAGAGAAGGCATGGATTTTTAGAAATCAATATTTCTATACAGGCTTGCACCTAGTTTTTTCAACAGGCTGCAATCTTTCCTACTGGATGGACTGAAATCCAAATTTGCAGTTGCTCTGGTCTGGTTTTGTCTATGTTGAGTCCATGGAGTAGTTTATCTGCTACTTCTGGGTCTTTGCTGTTGAGGAAATTTTGATACAGCCTCTCACTCTCACTAGCCTGGAATATATTCTTTCCAATATCCTTGAGGAATGTGCCTTTTCACTGTGGATATCGGTGGTTGGAACACTTTCCCTATGAGGAAAGGTTAAGGCGCCTGGTATTTCTGGCCACTGTGTGATACAGAGTGTTGGACTGGATGGGCCTTTGGCCTGATCCAACATTAGCATCTCTTATGTTCTTATAGTTGTTTATGTGTTGGAGGGGCCCATCCAAGATACCTATCCAGATCTTCACTGAAACCTTTCCAATTCACCCTCTGAAAATTCCAACATGGTCTTGGAAAAGACCTGAGAACTGGTATTTGGATTCCTAGCTCGATGATTACAGGTCAATGCTGACTGTGTGGGAAAGCCTCAAGAACATGTCTGGATATAGGCAAGGATTGACTTCTCTGGTCAGATGAAACAAATGCTGAATCAGGGTTGGGCTTTCTATTCCATGCCACTGATCTGAAGGTGCTTCTGTCTTTAGCATCAAAAATGAGATGCAAGCCATTTTCTTCAGCCAAGTTGACAAGTGCTTCACTGTTCTTATCATTAACCATGTATCTCCAATTTCCATAAAAAAGGTAAAGGTTCCCTTGCTCGAAAGCCAGTCAAATCCGACTCTAGGGCTCATCTCTGTTTCATGACTAAACACCAAGGTGCATGGAACGCTGTTACCTTCCCACTGAAGGTATTTATCTACTTGCAATTTCTTGCTTTCGAACTGCTAGGTTGGCAGGAGCTGGAACTAGAGACGGGAGCTCACTCCGTCATGCAGCACACTCGGGTCTCGAACTGCTGAACTACCGACCTTCCACAGCCTGCAGTTCAGCGTCTTAACCACTTGAGCCACCGTAGCTCCTTCAATTTCCACAGTGGCTCGTAAAGTCAGAGTATATACAGAAGAATGAGGGTCGGTCTCTAGTTTGCCATGATATCTGGAGGATGGGAAATTCCTGGGGGGGGGGTGAGTGTTGGAGTATGTGAACCGTGGGGTTGTAGAAGCTGTAGCTCTTTTCTCCAAGATACCTCCCTGAATGCCAGGGGCGACCTTGAAGTCAAAGCTGTGCTTTTCACGCTTTCATAGATAAGGGAACCATATATTCCCAGGAGTTAGAAGCGTGAAATTTAGGCAAGAGGGTGGCAATGTGTGATTGGTGCACTTTGGTTTGAACTGTCTATAACTATATAATTTCCCACGTGAACCTCAGTTCTGACATGGTACTGTTTCACCTGGACCATGCAGATACCTCAATAAACAGATCACTGCCAAAGAGAGTGCTGTTGGGAGTCTCTTGACCTAGTGTCTGACAATATGCTGACCATGAAACT
Source organism: Gekko japonicus (assembly GCF_001447785.1). Classification (NCBI taxonomy): domain Eukaryota; kingdom Metazoa; phylum Chordata; class Lepidosauria; order Squamata; family Gekkonidae; genus Gekko; species Gekko japonicus. Next base: position 12,336 of record NW_015169233.1, on the reverse strand, counting down.
GCAGGAGGTTTGTAAACTTTGACAACATGTACTTCCCCAAATTTTACTACAATTGTGTGGATGTTATTGTGGACATTAATCAATTCCAGCTTCACATTTTCAATGTTCCTTCAGGCAGAAGTCACTATGCCATAGGTATGATGGTATGTGATACCAATAGCATCATACCCTGGAATTTTTGCTCTGTGATGAACTGGATTTTTATTATCAAGATGAGTTTCTTGAACAAGAGCTAAATCTGTTTTACTGACCAGTAAAATTTGTGACAAGTATCAGTATTTAGACGGGCTTATGCCCTCAATATTCATTTGGCAGATTCGTATACAGTCTCCTACACCCCTTGTCAAGTAGTCCCAACAAGGACTGTTTGATTGGTTGATTGTTTCCATGTGTGTAGTGTAGCCAAGATATCCTACAATTGTCTGACAGCCAGAAGTTCTAGCTCTTTGTTGTTGTTGTTGTTCAGTCGTATAGTCAAGATACGAAGTTGTTCAGGGTGGTAAAAACCAATGAGGATTGTGAGGCACTCCAAAGGGATCTGTCAAGGATGGGCAAGTGGGCGTCAACATGGCAAATGGGGTTCAATGTGGCCAAGTGCATGGTGATGCACATTAGAGCCAAAAATCCTAAATATAAATACACATTGATGGGGTCTGAACTGGCAGAGACTGATCAAGAGTGAGATGTTGGAGTTGTAGTAGATAACTCACTGAAAATGTCGAGACAGTGTGTGACTGAAATAAAGAAGGCCAATGCTATGCTGGGGATTATCAAGAAGGGTATTGAAAACAGATCAGCCAATATCATAATGCCCCTATATAAATCAATGGTGCGACCTCATTTGGAATACTGTGTGCAGTTCTGGTCACCACACCTTAAAAAGGATATTATAGCTTTGGAAAAAGTGCAGAAAAGGGCAACTAGAATAAATAAAAGGGTTGGAACACTTTCCCTATGAGGAAAGGTTAAAGCACTTAGGGCTCTTTAGCTTGGAGAAACGACGACTGAGGGGTGACATGATTGAGGTTTATAAGTTTATGCATGGGAAAGAGCAGGTAGAGAAAGAGGTACTCGTGGGCACTCAATGAAATTGCTGAGCGGTCGGGTTAGAACGGATAAAAGGAAGTACATCTTCAACCAAAGAGTGATTAACACATGGAATTCACTGCCACAGGAAGTGGTAGCGGCTACAAGCATGGACCGCTTCAAAAGGGAATTAGATAAGCATATGGAGCAGAGGTCCATCAGTGGCTATTAGCCACAAGGTATAGATAGGGGCTCTGGGGCAAGTGATGCTCTGTCTTCTTGGTGTTTGGGGGGGGTCAACAGTGGGAGGGCTTCTAATGTCCTGGCCCCACTGGTGGACCACCTGATGGCACTGGTATTTCTGGCCACTGTGTGATACAGAGTGTTGGACTGGATGGCCCTTTGGCGTCTCTTATGTTCTTATCACTCTTTGCGACCCCATGGACCACAGCACACCAGGCCCTCCTGTCTTCCACCGTCCTCTGAAGTTGGCTCAATTTCATGTTCGTTGCATCCATGACACTGTCTAACCATCTCATCCTTTGCCGTCCCCGTCTTCTTTGGCCTTCAATCTTTCCCAGCATCAGGGTCTTCTCTAGTGAGTGCTCCCTTCTCATTTGGTGGCCAAAGTATTTGAGCTTCATTTTCATTATCTGGCCTTCCAGGGAACAGTCAGGGTTGATTTCTTTTAGGATTGACTGATTTGATCTTCTTGCAGTCCAAGGGACTCTCAAGAGTCTTCTCCAGCACCATAGTTCAAAAGAATCTATTCTTCGGCGCTCGGCCTTCCTTATAGTCCAACTCTCGCAGCCATACATGACTACTGGGAATACCGTTGCTTGGACCATGCGGACTTTTGTTGGCAGGGTAATGTCTCTACTTTTTATCATGCTGTTTAGGTTCGCCATCGCTTTCCTCCCAAGGAGCAGGCGTCTTTTAATTTCATAGCTGCAATCACCATCTGCAGTGATCTTGGATCCCAGGAACGTGAAGTCTGTCACTCCTTCCACGACTTCTCCTTCTCTTTGCCAAGGAGAAGTCGTGGAAGCAGTGACAACTCTATAGTGTTATCCAAATACTACACAGAATATCAAGTTGTATTTTGTTTTGTTGCAGTGTTTTAGCAATGTATATGCACATATGAAGAGAAGAAGCTGGAAGCCGTGATGCAGGGCTCATATGCAGGGCTCAGCATTCCCAAATCGAATTTGGAAGTTAGAACTGGCAAATCAGGATCAAATTAAACACTGAAACAGATTCTTCTGTTGTCCACACTATGTCATTAACTTGGCTGCTGTAAACAATGTTAAGACTGATACATACGGGGGGGGGAATAATTTAGAACACTGATCTAACCCTGTTAAACAAACTTTCTTGTCAAAGATGACAGTTTGCTTTGGATTTGACCTTCAGAAATAGAATTTTTTAATCTATGGTATGGGGGGGGGATCTCAAATAAGAAAAAAAAATCTGATGTATATTCTGATGTGGATTTCAAAGAATGGTTCTTTTGAAAACCCTTTTTGACACCCGTGATGGAATCCGGTTATGTGTTTTATTACAATTGACATCAAAAGAGGAAAAGAGGTGGTGAGGAGGAATGACTCACATTCTTGTGATGTTCGCTGAATGTATTTTGCAGCTGGTGGGAGTTTTTTTTTAATCTGCTGTGCGGATGATAGAGACAGTCTCAACAGACCATCAAGGAAAGCAATAGAAAGCCGAAGTTCAAACAAGACACGGCTATTCTGAGTTCCACAGTCACTTCCAACACATCCCGAGCTACAAGGGAAGGTTAACTTACTGAGACAGCTATCAGGATTTTCATAGCACATTGGCCTGCATGTTGTGCTTAGGGGACCAAGATTTTCAGTTGAGCAGGATAAGTGCTAGCTGTGGAGACAATGCCAAGAGGAGAAACTCTTGCGGAGGAGCATGAATGTATGGGCAAGTCTAATGGCATCAGCATGTAAATTCTGGAAATGCAAGAAGACCTCTCTTGCACCACCGAGTCCCCGCCTGAGCTACCCCAGGTGCATGGGGCAGCCCTTGCACGGCAATTGCCCATCTGAATGGCTGTTGCCCGCCTGCCTGGAGCCACTGTGGGCTGTTCTTCTTTCCCCCTCCGTCAAGGGAGGGATGAGGCCGTGGGTGGTCAGAGGCCCACCTAGCCCCAGGCCCAAGGCAGCAGCCCCAGATGCCCCTTGGCTAAGACCACCTCAGCATGCTCAGAGTTGGAGGTCACCAGGATTTATCATCCCAGAGCTGATCTGATCCACACTCACATAACTTCAGCAGAAGGTCATTGGAATTTAAGGCATTGCAAATATTATGCTATGTTTTTTCTATGGTTTTTAATGTTGTAATCTAGCTTTATTCCACTATCTGTTGTACATATTACATACTAGAAATAATGCCCGTTGCAGAAATAAATACAACGGGATCTAGAAAGAGGCTCTGGGAGAGTGCTCTGGCTTTGGGCAAACTGTGTCAGTTTCCTGTGGCGACCTCAGCAGGGTTTAATGACAGAGTCCACTGTTTTCTCCAGAGGGACTGATCTCTGCTACCTGAAGAGCATTTGTATGTTTGAGTTATCTGTAGCCCTCACCTGGAGAGTGGTAACCATTGTTACCCATTCTCCTTTCCCCTATGAGGAATGTTATGCAACTGAAAATTCCAACTGCCTTGCCGGGGGGGGGGGAGTTTGAGGTGTGGAATGGACTGAAGTCCAATCAGCTTCCATATGCAAAAGACCAGGTTGTTGCAGCAGTTGTGGTGTGGGCGGGACCCGGGCTTTGCCTTCTGATTGGTGGCGATATATGCTGAGGAGCAGTGCCATCAGCCATACACTAAGGGAGTGCATTTTAGAATTAGAACTTTGGCACCCACTATTCAATTATATATAAGGAGAGATGTTTTACTGCATTGCTCTCCAGCCTTGAAACTCCTCCTGCTTTACTGTGTTTTAGTGCGATGTCCACGGATTCAATTTACAATTATGAGAAACCAGGAATAAGGCCCGTTGTGGAAATAAATATAATGAGCTCTAGAAAGAGGCTCTGGAAGAGTGCCAAGGCCTTGAGCACTCAGCGTGAATTTGCTGTGGTGACCTCCTCAATCCTCACCCTCTCCAGGCCACACCCCTCAAATCTCCAGGAACTTACCAACCTAGAGTTGGCAACCCTATCTCCTTCCCAGCCAAGCATCAACCTGCCATTATCTGCCCCACTGATTTCAGCTTTCCATCTCCTCCCCCCTCCTGGAGATCACTTGTAATATTGAGTGATCTACACCCCTCACCTGGAGATTGGCAACAGTGGTTCCCCAGGAGGGAATGGCTGGTTGGGAGGGTGGAGTCTATGGTATTGTACCTGCCTGAGGTCCCACCCCTCCTCAAGCCTCACTCTCTCCAGGTTCCACCCCTCAAAGATCCAGGAATTTCCTACCTGGAGTTGGCAACCCTATCTCCTTCCAAGTAAATTATCAACCTGCCTTTATTTCCCCCTCACTCTTTAGCTTTCCATCTCCCACACACACACACCTGAAGGCTCTACCATGCTCTGAAGCCCTGACTGCCACATCACATTGGCTGTCATGGGTGGGCATCTCAGCAGGGTATAAGAACACAGAGTCCACCATTTTCCTCAGGGGAACTTATCTCTGCCATCAGAAAAGCAGTTTTAATTCTGAGTGATCTCCAGCCCTCATCTGGAGATTGGCAACAATGGTTTCCCAGGAGGAAAAGTAGTCTTTCTCTGCAATGGGGACCAAAGCAGCTTACATCATTCTCCTCTTCCCCTTTTGACTTGCACAACTCTGTGCGATAGGTTAGGCTGGAAGACTGTGACTGGTCCAAAATCACCCACTCAGCTTCTACAGCAAGAACCTGGATCTAGCAGACCCTGCACTGAAGCACTGAAGATCACCAGGTATCACAACTGAACTCCAGACTACAGATCTCTCCCCCCCAGAGAAAATAACTGCTTTGGAAGGTGGGCTTTATGGCATTCTGTTCAGCTGAGGCCTCTCCCCTGCCCAAAGCCTGGCTTCCATGGACTCTACCAGAAAGTCTCCAGGAATCTCCCTACCTGGAGTTGGCAACCCTAGTCAGGACTGGCCCCAATGACTTCCTTACAAAGTCCTGCAAAGGGTTTCCTTCCTTTGTTTGAACCAAGCTTGGTTGCCTACTGTGGAAAAACAGGCTCCAGTTTACAACTCGGCTGTTCGCCTCCCACTCTCATCCCGTGGGCGTATCTCACTCCTTAAGTTCACTGCCACCACTTACTAAATCATCACTGCCTTTTTAGAGGGACGGTGAGACCCCTCTGGTCAAATCTCCCTATTTGGAGATAGAATCCCCAATCTTCGGGGGATCCCTGGAAGGTTGGCAACCCAAGGGTCTGGCCTTTCCTTGCTTTCTTGGGCTACCCCCTTCCCTTTGGTATTGTGCAGAGTGGGGTAGACTATGTGGTCAGAGCACAACACAGATTAGTAGCCCAAATAAAAGAATTTATTTAACTATTCCCTACACACAACACTCTCTACCACTGGAGGTTGTGGGCTCAGGATAGGATCTCTCCTTGAACAGACCTCTGGCTCTGCTTCAGCCTCTCTCTCTTGCCCAAGAGAGCAGGGAAACTTCCATTCATTCCCCAGTCCAACCTCCTGTAGGATGAATACTGCCTCTTCCCTGGATGGGCTGGAGTCTATATTGATGCCTCCATGCCCCTTGGGAGAGTCCCTCTTTTCCCACACTTTTTGGCCTTGGGGCAGCTGGGAACTGTAGGCCAGCAGATGAGGAAGCCCCATTCAAACCAGTGAATGATACCCCTGCAGGCCCCTCTCTGGAACTACAACTCAATTAAACCTTATGGGAGAACACTTTAAACAAACAACCACACGGCAGCCATCTTACAAACACAGGTAACTGCCATTTTATTACACCTACCAACAGCCACTGAGGGAAAAATTAGTCCTACACAGGAGGCAAGCAGGAGAAGCATTTTCATCAAGAGAGATAGCTGTTTGCCAGTAATTCTGACAGGGCACAGTGGCTGAAGGGGGAGTGGGTGAGGAAGAGGAGCAGACCCAGCACCTGGCCAATGGCACGCACATACTCTTGAGTGGTGGCTGATGGGCCAATGGCTGAGGGAGTGCATTGCACAGCCAGTGGGAGAGCTGCAAAGTGCCACCCCAAAACACAATTATATAGAGAAATTATTGGTAGCATGTTCTGCATGTGTAAAGTGCCATCAGGTTGGAACCAATTTATGGCAACCCTGTTGGGTTTTCAAGGCAAGAGATGAGCAAAAGTGGTTTGTCACCTGGACTTCCTTGGTCTCTCATCCCAAGTACTAACCAGGGCCAACCTGGTTAGTTTGTAAGCAGGCAGACCCTCTCTTGTTGCTGGAAATGAGCACCTCAGGAGACCCTATGCCAGGAAGTTTGGAATGAATGAACAAAAGATGGGTGCCAGAACGGCAGGCCTCACATACATCTCTTGGTCTGGTTCTTTTCTGGGAGTTTCTAATAGGGTCTTTGTCCCTGTAAACACTGGTAGCCAGTCTCACTAGATTTCCCCAATAAATTTTCCCAGCAAAAACAGGGGACAGCCCATTTTGGGCAACATTTAGCATTTGGGGCAACATTAGTTTCTGAGATCCAACAGGATCTCAGATCATACTGGCCATCCAGGTCGGTATGCATTACTCGGTTTTTATTGCACAGTTTTAACTGTGTAATAAATAATAAATAAATATATAAATAAACATCCTGCAATGTGAAGTTAAATGGGCCTTAGAAAGCATTAGTAACAACAAAGCTAGTGGAGGTGATGGTATCCCAGCTGAGCTATTCAAAGTCTTAAAAGATGATGCTGTTAAAGTGCTGCACTCAATTTGCCAGCAAATTTGGAAAACGCAACAGTGGCCACAGGATTGGAAAAGGTCAGTATACATTCCAATCCCAAAGAAGGGCAATGCCAAGGAATGTTCAAACTATCGCACAATTGCACTCATATCACACACTAGCAAGGTCATGCTCAAGATCCTACAAGCTAGGCTTCAACAGTACGTGGATAGAGAACTGCCAGAAGTACAAGCTGGGTTTTGAAGAGGTAGAGGAACTAGAGATAAAATTGCCAACATTCGCTGGATTATGGAGAAATCAAGAGAGTACCAGAAAAACATCTACTTCTGCTTCATTGACTATGCTAAATCCTTTGACTGTGTGGATCACAACAAACTATGGCAGGTCCTTAAAGAAATGGGAGTACCAGACCACCTCACATGTCTCTTGAGAAACCTGTATAAGGGTCAAGAAGCGACAGTTAGAACCGGATATGGAACAACTGATTGGTTTCGCATAGAAAAAGGAGTACGACACCTTGCTTATTTAATATATATGCAGAGTACATCATGCGAAATGCTGGCCTGGATTAAGATTGCTGATCAACAACCTCAGATATGCAGACGATACCACTCTAATGGCAGAAAGTGAAGAAGACCTAAAGAGCCTCTTGCTCAGGGTAAAAGAGGAGAGCGCAAAAGTGGGCTTGAAGCTCAACATCAAAAAAACTAAGATCATGGCATCCGGCCCCATCACTCCTTGGCAAATAGAAGGGGAAGTCGTGGAAGTAGTGACAGACTTCACATGCCTGGGATCTCAGATCACCGCAGACTGTGACAGCAGCCATGAAATTAAAAGACACCTGCTCCTTGGGAGGAAAGCGATGGCGAACCTAAACAGCATGATAAAAAGTAGAGACATCACCCTGCCAACAAAAGTCCGCATGGTCAAAGCAATGGTATTCCCAGTAGTCATGTATGGCTGCGAGAGTTGGACTATAAGGAAGGCCGAGCGCAGAAGAATAGATTCTTTTGAACTATGGTGCTGGAGAAGACTCTTGAGAGTCCCTTGGACTGCAAAAAGATCAAATCAGTCAATCCTAAAAGAAATCAACCCTGACTGTTCCCTGGAAGGCCAGATAATGAAACTGAAGCTCAAATACTTTGGCCACCAAATGAGAAGGGAGCACTCACTGGAGAAGACCCTGATGCTGGGAAAGATTGAAGGTCAAAGAAGACGGGGACGGCAAAGGATGAGATGGTTAGACAGTGTCATAGATGCAACGAACATGAAATTGAGCCAACTTCAGAGGACAGCGGAAGACAGGAAGGTCTGGCGTGATCTGGTCCATGGGGTCGCAAAGAGTCAGACTCGACTGTGCGACTGAACAACAAATAAGGATGGATACATAAATATATAAGGCAGAAGCTGCAGAAATGTCATATGAAGCTGCATTCTAGTCAAGTCATCTCTGCTAGCCTAACACTAGGGGCAGGATCCAACCAGTTTTACTGACATTGAAAGTTGTCTAACTGAATGAAGGGTGTAATATGGACAGGAACTGGATGTGAAGAAGCTGGCTGGATCTAACTCCATATCCTTTACACGAACCTTGCCAGGGATCAAGAGGGTGACCTTTTGCATGTAAACTGGTGCTCTGCCACTGAGCCACTGGTGCCCCCCCCCAAATAAGAACAGCTGGTTCTTTCTTAGAGGGGATGCAGAACTTTCCAGTCTACCTTCAGCAGACCATTGTTAGAGGTCTGGAAGTTGCTTGTTGGTCTGTGATGACGATGCTGCTGCTGAGCATTATTTTTTAAACTCTGTGCAACAGACTTTTGATTGTCATTGCAAATTGCTTCAAAGAGCTGGAAAAGTGGTCTTTTAAAAATCAAGAGCATACCCACCCTAATCTCCCTAGTTCTGTGTATCAACACAAAGAGATATGTAGCTTCCTGAGGAAGGATTTACAATGGTCAGACTAGCCTCATCTCAAACAGTCAGTAGCTTGCCAATGGCACACAATATCTGGGGACATTCTGGGGGAACAGGCTTTGTTTTTAAGGGGTTCCAAGCAGGGCAGGGGGGCATGTGTCCATCTGCTCACAGCCACCTAGGCAACCATGCTACGCTCCAGTTGATGGGCATGCCAATTTTTTAATAAATTGGCTGATTTGTTTTGCACAAGGCAAGGTTATTTTCTGTCAAATTATTAAACTACTTTTTTTCCCTTCAAAGTATCTTTCGTACACCTATGGTAGCAGTGAATTCTTGGTCATGTCAATAGATGAAGCCATGACAGATGGAAGACAGAGGATTCGTTTGTGACATAGCCATTTTTAAAATGGCAAGAGTCTACAAATCTGTGCCAACACAGCAATGGCAGGGTGGTTTTTTGGGGGAAGGGGGACATATGAGATCCTAATAGCCTTTATTTGTAATTATGAGCCCAAGACCATTTTCAGGGGCCAGGGACTTCAGCTTGAAACACCTTGGCCCTCAGTAGGAGCAATACCACAAGGGAATATCAAAGTCCTTGTACAATGTACATAAATATGGCTCCATCCTGTGAACTGGTCTTGAGCAGGAATGGAGAATGCCATTTATAGGTGTCCACATGCCTCACACCAATAGAACTATCTATGGGAGGAGTGAGCATTTAGCATGATAAATGCACACTAACCTTTGAACACTTCTTACAAACAAAAAATCCCACAAGATTCACTTCTCAGCATCAACTACTGTGCCCTTTGTAAATGCCGGGTGCAGTTGTCTTGTTTGTAATTAAGATACAAGACTTGCAAATCTTCTAGTCCCTTTCATTTTCATATTTCCTGCTTGGTTTCCTTTTCACAAGATAAAGTGTTTGCTGTTTCCTTTTGCCAAAAGAAAAATGGCTTAATATAGAAAGAGGCATTGTTTTCTTGACACAGAAAAAGATTGTGCTTATTAATATTTCATAACAGGATGGTTCCTGCTAAACACCATGATGCATCGTTTTTAGGCCGCCATTCAAAATCACCATGTTAAAAAAATTCAGTAGAACACACACACTATGTAGTCATTTAATGATCTGACAATCAAATTTAATAGCATTGATAGAAATTAGCTAGAGACAAACTGCTTACTAGGGATGGGCACGGACCAGAAAATGCTGGTTCAGTTCATGAACTGAACCGGACCAGTCCCTGGCCTGGTATCTGGACCAAACTGCGGCCTGGTTTGCGAACCAGTTTGCAAACCAGTCTGGATAAAAAAGCCCACATGGGGGTGGGTCTTGAGGCTTCAATATCACAGGGTGTCTCCAGCTCACTCTTCTCAACATGCCCCACCAAGTTTGGTCCACATCGGACTTCCTGAAGCTGAGTTACAGACCCCTAAAAAGGTTGCCCGAGACAATACTTTTCAATGGGACATCACCCCTGCTGGTTCAGGAGTAACAAAACCTGACCTGGGTGAGCTAGAGGCCTCCAACTTGCACAGTTCCTCCATAGGGTGACCCTCCACATACCTCACAAGTTACATGCATGTCAGTTTTCGGGGGTCTGAGTAATGGACCTCCAAGCAAAGTGCCCCCAGGAAACTGCTTTTTGGGGACTTTTCCAGCATAAGTTTAAGACAGTACAGAGAAGACCTGGTTAAGCTACAGGCATCCAACTCCCAGAGTACCTCCCCATGGATCACCCGCATGGTTGCATGTGGCTGTGTCTTCCTGGGACCAACCACCCAGCCCTTTTGACATGATGACTGGTTGGAGCCAAGCCTCCCAGCTTGCCCAGGAAGGTGACAGGGACCTGGCGACTGAGACTTTTTGCATGGCTGTGGCAGAAGGGCACGGGTGGACTCATGGCCAGGGCCTGAAATATTCCGAGGAGGAGGAGGGGTTCAGGTCCCCCCACTGGAGGGGCCCAGCTTCCGATGACCCAGACTCTCCCACGCCCCACCGTCAAGATGGAATGCTATTCTACAGCAATGATGCTGTCAATGAGGCCAGACACGAATGGACATTGCCAGACTGGAAACCAGCAGCCTTTGGGGAAAAGATTTGGGGTGAAGTGAAGCAACTGTGGGCCAGATTTGGGCTGGAAGCTCACAGACCACAGTCTTTAGGGGATGGGTGGGCAGATTATGGCATTGAGGCACATGGGTTTCATGGCTGCCAGCATGCTCTCTGACCCAGGGTCCCACCCCTAAATGGCAATGTGAATACTGGGGGCACTGCCAACCCTCCCACCCTGCCTGGGACCTGGGGACCACATACACAGTGGTAGGTGGCTTATGCAAGTGGCTGTCTTCCCCTGCCCCCCCCACACACATTGGCAACATGTTTGCTGGCCAGGACCAACCCTTCCACCCCAGGGGACATCCACACAGTAGAAGGTGGCCTCCCTCTTTGGGAGGATTTGGACCCGACCGGTTATCACTTCAGTGTCAAGCGGGTGAGGGGGATGTGGGTGTGTGGTACTGGTCAGCCATGGCATGAACCAGACTCTGCTGTGGCCTGGAAGGAGGTGTCCTGCACCACCTCCCACCATGGGACAACTGGGATCCACCCTGGGGGATCCCACACAGTGGGAAGGTGGGCTCCCTCTTCAGGAAGATTTGGACCTGACCCAGTTATCCCTTTGAAATCAGGCAGGCATGCAGGATAGGGGCATGGGTGGCAGTGGAGCTGCAGGAGGCTAGGCAGACAGATTTGTGTCCCAATGCCATGAGTTTCAAGCCTGGGATCAAAGATGGTGGTCGGACAACAAACAGGAATTGAGGATACTTCTCCTTTGAGTAAAAAAGACCTCCTAGAATTGATGGTTAGTTTTAAAGTTCATATCACTGAAAAATTAATAAATCTGCTGGAACCTTATCAACCTGACTAAAAGAAATTCGATCTGATCTAACTTACTACAGCAGGAGCCAGTAAAACAGTACAATTCTGATATAAGAAGGATTAAAACAGTAATAACATAGGAGTAGTATTAAAACATTAACAAGAGAAAATTAATAAAATTAGTAAAATAAAATAATGTTAATAAGAAAATCATACAATTTTTTCAACTAAAATACGTTTACGTTTCCTAATAGCTAAGCAACAAAATTTTGCCACAGCGGAAGTCATTGAGCTCTGAACATCTTCTAAGAGGAATGTATAAAGGACTTCTGGCCTAAAGTCAAGATAAGACTGCAGAGGGCTAAATCTAGACAGAAGGGGTAGTATAAGATGGTCTCGTTCCTCCTGATAGAATCTGCAGAACAGGATGACATGAGTAATTGATTCCACCATATGAGCCATGTATGGACATAAACGTTCATGCATTGGAACTCGAGTGAATTTATCTTGCAGTACAGAGGAAGGAAGTGCCTCAAAACGGGCTCTGGAAAAGGCCCATCTATAGGGCTCATAGGTAATGTTAAATAAATAAGTAGTAAAAGGCCGTTTTATTGCACTTTTGGGGAGGCAGGAAGAGA
>NW_015169232.1:349414-358120 GCF_001447785.1 Gekko japonicus | reverse complement strand
TTTATAATATTGAGATTCTTATGTATGAAGTAATATGTGGTATTTTATGAATTTATGAATTAAGCACTTTAAAAATTAATTTACACTTTGTATAAATTTCAATATAGTATCTATTGCATTATATACAAAACGTTTCCCTGGTTGTTTCTATGATCTTGTAGCTATTGAACAGCATTGGGGAGAGAATTGGCACACCACATTCTAACAGGTGTCGCTGAGACTATTCCCCCCCAAGTGCCACCTTCTGTCCCCGACCTTGGAGAAAGGAGGTCCACCACTGCAAGGCAAGCCCCCTTATCCCCACACTGGAGAGACAGTGGGTCAACAGATTGTAGTCAACCCTATCAAATGCCGCCGACAGATCAAGGAGTATCAGCAGCACTGATCTGCCTCAATCCAGGTGTCTTCGAAGGTCACCCACTAAGGCAACCAACACTGTCTCAGTCCCATGGGCAGGGCGAAAACCGGACTGGAAGGGACCCAGGATATTAACATCCTCCAGGAAAGCTTGGGGCTGTGTTGCTACTGCCTTCTCCACTACCTTACCCAGGTAGATTAGACACTGGATGGTAGTTTGTAAGGACCATTGTATAGAAATATTGATTTCTAAAAGTCTCCTGCCTTCTCCTGTGATGTCTTTCTGATAACATGCTGTGCCTTATTTCCTGTTGCAAGCCAAATGGTGAGGCCAGATGGGCTGAACAACTTTATAACTCACATTCTTCACACTTCCATGCTAGAAGCTAGACTGTAAGGCTCCACACTAGGCCTCACATGAGTGTTGTCACGTAGGCAATGAAGAAGCTGTGGAGTTTGGGTCACCTGACTGCAGGAGGGGCTCCAAACTTCTAGCCATTCCTGTGGTGCAGGTATGGCAACCAACAATTGGGCACACCCATGCCCACTCGCTATCTGCTGATGGCCACAGCTAATTTGTGACTGGAATTGGGCTATAATTGTTTTGATCCCTATGGGAGTGAGCTCTCTCTTAGCTCTCCCTTCCTCCTCTTGTCATCATCTGTTTTATGGCACCTGAAAGGCTGCCTTTTGAGAGACGAAGAGTTGCTTTGTGACTTGGAACACATGGCTGTGCAATAATGGGATTTCCCTTCAAAATCCCTTGGTACTGGGACTATCTTGGACTGATGAATGCTCCTGACGTGGTAACTATGAATCATTAATGTTTAGTTAAGGCAAACAGCCCTAGCCTTTGTTATTTCTGTAATCTCTGGTAGTCTATGCTAAGATCTGTACTGAATAAAGATCCAACTTATTGCTAATATGTCTTTGATGTTGTAACTGAATTCCAAGTCTAAGCCTGGTGCCTAAACGCTTACCACCTATGCTACCTTGGTAAGAATGTGCATCTCTAGATAGAGTTGCTATTCTGTTAAATCCCAGATGCTAACCAAGGGTTGGAATCTCTCCCTTAGGAAAGGCAGGGATTAGTGAAAAGAGGTTCTGGTGGCACACTGTTCTGAAAACCTGAGAGGGTATAGCCTACCTCTGGGTTTGTTGTTTAATGTACTGAAAAGTACAGGATTCCCTCTTATTCCTGGACTGGCATGAGTGGGCTAATCCCTGTACAACCATAGGGTCCAAGGAAGGTTTTTTTTTAGGAGGGGGCGAACTACAGCCTCCTTTAATCCCTTTGGGAAGGTTCCCGTTGATAGGGACAGATTGATAATCTCCCTCAGAGGAGTCTGCACCTCATTGCCACAGACTTTCACCAGCCACGATGGGCAAGGGTCAAGGAGGCATGCTGTGTGGGCTTCACAGCCGCTAGGGTCCTGTCAACTTCTTCCTGGGAGAGCAGACTGAAATGGTCCAACATGGGACCAGAAGACGACCAGGGGGCTTCCAGTTCCCTTGTTGTATCAAGTGTGGCTGGAAGATCACAGTGGAGTGACAAGACTTTATCTGCAAAATGACTTGCAAATGCCTCACAGCCATGCCAATTCTCTAGCATTTCGAATGCCCTGAGGCAATGCAGTTAGACACCGAATTATTCTAAATAATTGGGCCAGGCGCGAGGTTGCAGACGCAATGGAGGTCGTATAGAAACTCTCCTTTGCGGTCTTCACTGCCATCTCATAGGTCTTCACAAATGACCTGATGGATGTTCTCGCTGCTTTGTCGCGGGCTTGTCGCCACTTTCTCTCCAGCCGTCTTAGCTTCCACTTCATCCGCCTTAGCTCTAGGGAATACCATGGTGCCAGTTTGGTATGAGGGGAGTGACCTTGTCGATAGCTTTGGAAAGACAGACCTGTCAGTCTTCCACTAGCTCATCCAATGAACCAACGGGGGGAATCCGATCACGCAGAGCTTCCTGGAACCTACCTGGGTTCATTAGACTCCACAGACATAAATTTGCTCGCTGTCTAAACAGAGAGGGTTAGGCATACCCAGCTGGGCTTTCAGGGCAAGGTAGTCCAACCATGCTACTGCATCAGCAGTAATTTGGTCCACCGTGATCCCCGAGGCAAAGATAAGATACTGTGTGTGGCCTGCTTGGTGTGTGGGAGCCGAAACAAACTGGGAGAGTCCCAGTGCCGCCATGGACGACACTAGGTCCCTGGTCTGAGAGGAGGTCACATTGTCTGCATGGACACTGAAGTCCCCCAGAACCAGTACCCAGGGTACTCCAACACTCAGCCCAATACAGCCTCCAACAGGCCCAGCAGGGCATTTGCCAGTGCGTTAGGCGGATGGTACACCAGCCAAATGGCCAAACTCTCCTCAGTCTCCCACAACAGACCCACACATTCAATGCCAGCAACCTTTGTCTCTGGGAGAGCCCTAAAAGAGAAAGCCTCCCGGATGAGTAATGCCATTCCCCACCCACCCATCAGTCCGGCATTGGTGAAGGACCGAGAACCGGGGCGGGGGAAACCCGGGGGGGGGGGGGGCAGTTGACTCAAGGTGACGGTTTTGCCCTCCCTCACCCAGATTTCAGCCACACATGCCAGGTCTACTGCCTGCTCCACCAGATAATTCTGGAGAATGGAGAATTTATTATTGATAGACCTGGCATTGCACAACACCAATGTCAGAGAAGGGTAATCTTTCCTATTCCCACAGCCGGCATTTCTCGAGATGGGACAAAAGTTGGAAGGGGTCTGAGCAGAACCATATTTCCAACTCCTTCCCTTTAGTCTCCTAGTCCCACCGCCACATCTCCCTCGCCCCATCAACACTGGGATCCCCGACCCCAATGTGGCCTCTTCCATCAGGTCTTATTGGGTCAGAGCCTAACCCCACTAACATATGGAGGCAAGCTTGATAAGACATCAAACCCACCGAAGCCTACACATTACTCTCTAGTCTTAAGAAGGAGAAGAAGAGATTGGATGTATACCCCGCCCTTCACTACCCAAAGGCGTCTCAGAGTGGCTTACAAACTCCTTTCCCTTCCCCTCCCCACAACAGACATCCTGTGAGGTAGGTGGGGCTGAGAGAGCTCTGACAGGAACTGCTCTTCTTCAAGAACAGCTCTGACAGAACTATGGCTTGCCCAATGTCATCCAGCAGCTGCAAGTAGAGAAGTGGGGAATCAAAACCAGTTCTCCCAAATTACAGTCCGCGCTCTTAACCACTACACCAAACTGGCTCTTCTCCCAACCCACCCACCTATGTACAGTTGTAAAGATCTTAACTGAGGTCTACTGCAGTGGTCATATTTCACCTCTACTGTAGCAACTGCACAAGATGCTTACCTTTCTCTGGGCCCAATTCAAAGGTCAATTAAATTGACCTTTAAATCCGAAACCTCCTTTTAGACAACAGTGCCTGCAGGGCTTGCCTCCACCTTGGCAAACCTGCCCGTGCCCTCAGATCACCTGCTGCTCACAGCCCCCCCCCCGCCCCCCTAAACTGAACCCGGTTGTACCTTGGCAGCGATGGAAGCCGGGGACATGCGTGGCCTCGACCCTTCCTCCAAGCTGACGCCCGGATACACCAGGGTGGCAGAGCCCATCTCTGCCTCCCGGAGATGCTCGACGCGGTCTTTCCTTCGCTGCAGAGTATTTGCCACTGGCTGCTCATAGAGGGTGGCTTTAGACCAATCCTGCAAAACCCAAGAGGAGCTCGATATAAGGGTACCGCTGAGGCCCCAGAGGGACACCCAGTACAGGCAAATAACAGCGAGTATGGAAAAGGGCAGAGATGGGAGATGCAACTGGAAGGAAGGAGATGGGGGGGGGTGGCAAAATGGCAGAAGGAGCAGAAGGTCAGGGCGACTGATCACAAAATGGCCTGAAACCATTTTGCTTTGTTGGGCTGGATACTAACGAGTGTCTTGATTTGCCTCCTGTCCCCCCCCCCAAAAAAAAATCCTTCACATACCCAGAAAGAAGAAGAGGAGATTGGATTTATACCCTGCCCTTCACTACCCAGGGGAAACTCCTTTTCCTTCCCCTCCCCACAACAGACACCCTGTGAGGTAGGTGGGGCTGAGAGAGCTCTGACAGAAACTGCTCTTTTTTCCGAGAACAGCTGTGCCAGAACTAGGGTTGCCCAAGGTGCAAGTGGAGGAGTAGGGAATCAAACCCGGTTCTCCCAGTTTAGAGTCCGCGAACGTAACCACTACACCAAACTGGGGATGGCCAAGGGCTACTAGGCAGTGCTTTGAAAAACCTATGGGCGACCTCACCAAATGCCCAAAGCAGCTGTCAATCAGGTCCAGTCTTCCCCTAACAGTCTGTGCCCTTCCCGTACTGGCACAGAAGGCTCCACCTCAGGCTGTCCTGCAAAAATGCCCATTTCTTTGTTCTGCAATCTAATCATTTGGTTCGTTTGTGCAAAGCAGAGCAATAGAGACTGTCATCTTGACTAACGCCAACCTGGGAAACGTGTTCCAAGCCTCTCTCATGAGCCTCACTGCTAAATGGCACTGCTGCGGTTGGGCAGAGGGATCCTACGCAATGAGGCTCCGGGCTTCCAGATGGCTCAACTACTACTGTGGCCTTGGGTAGCAGCAAGTGGGCGAGTGTGACTTTCAGTGGTAAGGAAGGGGGATCCTGCCCCTACTTAGAGAAAACGGAACTAGCGCTAGAGATCATGGGGAAGGGCAGGGGCCTTAGTGGTGGAGATGCATCCCATTGCCTGTCTCAATGTCTAGCAGAATATGCCTGTACGTCTCTATGCTGAGGACTAGAAACCTTACTCTTTTTTTCCAAAACATAAGTGACAAGGAAAAAAATTCTCAGGATATTGCTCAATCTGCCGCATTCTGGCTTACGCTCCATGACTTGGGAGCAGCACTGTGGCCTTGCAAATCCCTAGCTATGAGAGTTCCCCTCAGGGCTGGTCTCACCATCCAAATCATCCCACAGAGGCACCTTGCTGATGGAGGGGACGTTCTTCCCTCAGCACCAGCCAGGAGTAGGTCCTCAGCAACAGCAAGGACAAGAGGAAGCACTCAGGACCGGCTGGTGCAAAAAGGGGCCCAGGCAACAGTCCCAAAGTCCCCCGGCTGCAGACACATGGTACCAGTGCCCAAGTTCGGCACAAGATGTGGAGGGAAAAGGGTGAGCCAGAGGTCCCTTGCAGAGTGTGGCTATTGGCAGCTGAATACTAGAGTCATGCTGAGAGAAGACGTGGCCACGGGCAGGAGCTCCAGGATTTAATGTGGCATTTTCAAAGGTAGAAGTAATTCAGTCGCAACGTCTGGTTTACAAATAACTGAACAAACCCTGCACTTTACCTCACCTCTTTCCCAGCATGCTTCTCTCTAGAGATTAATTTCTAAAAGTGCCAGGGCACAGGGCGAAGGCTGCCTAAAATTGACCCTGGGAAGCCCTTCTCCTCTACTGACGCAGACCTGAGGGAAAGGCACTCTGCAGATGCACAAAGGAATCCTTGCTGTTCTAGAGCTGAACCATCACACTGGGGGGGGGGACGGACTCCAGAGCATGGCCTAAAGGCATGGGGGCTGAGAACCGCCAGTCTCTGGCTCAAATAATGGTACAGCATTACAGTTTTTCTTGAAACCAGAGCCACAGAAATTTCCGAGGCACCCTCCCAAGTCTAAGCAGTAGCCTTCTTGGCAAGGGGGGGAGAGACATGGACTCTGCTCTGGGTACAACAAAGAGATCTGGCAAGCAGCCTAGAAAAGAGGCTCCTGCACATGAATGGCCCCTGAGGAATGGCTCTCCAGGGCTGGCTATCCTTACCTGCTTACACTGAGCATGGCCAGCAGGGACGCCACCACCCTTCTCTCTCCCGGGTGAAGGGGAATCCTCCAGCCTTACTGAGCTTGTGGGCACTTCTCTAATTCTGAGAACACACAGGGGGCACCACAACAAAATGGCTGCCATGGGGCGGGCGGGACTGATCTCATGAAGGCTGCCACAGGGGCCTAAAGCCCAGTCACAAAACACTGGGTGGTTCAGGAGCTTCCGAGCCAAGCAGCCCCTGACAGCAGAGGCGGCCGTTTCTGAGGGAGTGCTCCTGCCAGACAAAAAGGGGAGGCCTTCTGATGCCAAGCTTGGTTCTTTGCCTTGGATAGACGGAAGGCGAGCTGGAGAGGCTCTGGGGCAAAGCCCGCGGGAGCTGAGAAAGGCGGCAAGCAGCTACCGCTCTGGCCTTGGAGGGGGACGGCTTGCAAGCCCCTGGCCAGGGTCTGGGAGCGGGCCCATGTAAAATACACACCAGGCTGAGGCTTCGTCGGGAGCTTCCTTCAGTCCTGGCCCCAAGAGCTACATTCAGCGGTTTCCACTGAAACACAGTAAGAAACCACGGTGAAGCGAACCTGCAACCCAAAGCCATCCGTCTGCACACTGAATCAACCTGCATGGGGGATGGGGGAAGGGGGCAGCACGGTGGGCAGAGCTGCAGAAGAAGCCAGAATCACACCCCATCAACCAGCCAGTTAAGGTGATTTTTAAAAAACAAGCACAAAGCACAAAGCCAGCCAACAAGAGGTGGGAGCAGATCAGGAGTGAAAATGGAGGAGGAAGAGGAAGTTGATGTTGGTTTGCTTCCCGAGGGATCCACGTCATGCTAAAGGCCAGTGGAGCATCAGCGGCTGGAAAGGGTGTCCCAGCGTCCTGGGCATGAGGCAGAGGGTGAAAGAGGAACGGGACGGCCAGTTCAAGCTTCATCTCTTCCCCACCTGACCACACACCCCCTCCCTGCAGTTGTGCTAGCACTAACCGAGGTCGGGGAGTTGCATTCACTAACAGACTGGCAGGTCTCTGAGGCCTCGGACGAAGCGGAGCTGGAAGACTTCTGCCATGCCCAAAGTCCGATCAGCAGGAGCAAATGCAGAGAAGGAAAAGAAAAGAGACTCGGTTATGCAGTTGTGGGCAACAAGCAGCAGGCAGAGAGACAGGGAGAGAGAGAGAGCGGAATCCCACTCAAGCACGGGGCAGCTGGTCTGCACACTCCCGCAGCGACTGGTGGGCAGTACAAATGCCAGTGGACCTATACATGCATTTCCACACCCCCTGGCAGGAGGGGGGGGGGAACACTCAGACAGGACCTTGGGCAGGAGGAAACGGAGCTACGGAGGCTCGGTGGCCAAGACCCCCTTCAGTGGAAAACCAACACGGGTGACGCAGGTGTGGCAGACCCACCGCACGTCGCTCCTTCGCATGCACAAGCCAACATCCAGACTCCCTCTGCCCTCCCTAACCAGCCACCATTCCAGCCAATGCCTAAATAAGGTATTTTAAACCGCTTCACTTATTGAGTGTTTACACAGATTTTTCATAAGCTGAAAACGGCAGACACCGGTCGAAGCAACTGCGCTTCTCCTGCACAAGTCTGAAATAAGTAAGTAGGGAAAAGCCCGTTTGCTTTCTGTGTTGGGGGCGAAGTGGGGAGTTAGAAGTCTCGAGAGAGACGGCTGTCAGCCGGGAGTCTGTGCTTGGAGCATTCCAGAAAACTCTAGATTCTGCAACCAGACAAGGAGGGGGCCCTGAGCAGCTCCAAACCAACCTCACTCAGGGTGAGCAGGAGAAGCGCCTGCTGTTGGATGCCCCCTCATGTCCACCATCCTCCATGCAAGGTGTTTGTGAGAAGGGTCACATTCTTCCTAGATATGATGGGGCAACCATATGCCTCTACCCAATTCACATCACGAGGGCAGTGGCTAGAAAGGTTCTCTAATGGCTGCCCCCACTCTGGTAGGGGTCTCCTCGGGAGGGCCCAGAGCACCCACCCTACCCCTTTATACACTCCTTTCCCAGCAAATTCTTCCTTATAAGTGACTGAATGAGGTGTGAGGACCCAGGCAGAGTAACAAATTATTTTTATTAAAGAGATTTAACAACAACTGTAATTCTTTATACCCCGCCCTTCACTTGGAGTCTCAGAGCGGCTTACAAACTCCTTTCTCTTCCCCTCCCCACAACAGACATCCTGGGAGGTAGGTGGAGCTGAGATAGCTCTGACACAAACTGCTCTTTTTCAAGGACAGCTGTGCCAGAGCTTGTGACTGACCCAAGGTCACATCAGCAGGTGCAAGTGGAGGAGTGGGGAATCAAACCCGGTTCCCCCAGATTAGAGTCCACACACTTAACCACTACACCAAACTGGCTCTAAGAAACCCTAGCGCCTCTGACTCTACCGTCCCCAGCCTTCTCTCGGTCTTTGGCTCAAGCTAACTCACCCTCTTTGGACTCCAAAACCGCTGATTTCAGGAGGGGTGTTGAAAGATCTGAGTCAGATTGAGGTGACGAGAGAGGAGGTCCTAAAACTGAT
>NW_015169232.1:307964-348157 GCF_001447785.1 Gekko japonicus | reverse complement strand
AACTTGTGGGCACTCAATGAAATTGCTGAGCGGTCGGGTTAGAACGGATAAAAGGAAGTACTTCTTCACCCAAAGTGGAATTCACTGCCACAGGAAGTGGTGGTGGCTACAAGCATGGACGGCTTCAAAAGGGAATTAGATAAGCATATGGAGCAGAGGTCCATCAGTGGCTATTAGCCACAAGGTATAGATAGGGGCTCTGGGGCAAGTGATGCTCTGTCTTCTTGGTGCTGGGGGGGGGTCAACGGTGGGAGGGCTTCTAATGTCCTGGCCCCACTGGTGGACCTCCTGATGGCACTGGTCTTTCTGGCCACTGTGTGATACAGAGTGTTGGACTGGATGGGCCTTTGGCCTGATCCAACATTGGCGTCTCTTATGTTCTTATGGGATCCCTCCAACTGCAGCCGCCTCACACCAGCTCTGCTCCCTGGGAGGGAACCCCCTCCCACTCTGGGCAAGGCCTCTTATCCGTTCAGGGATAGGAACTCTGTTGCCCACAAGACCCTGTCTCAGTAACAAGGAAAGCCCTTAACTACACTCGAGTCTCAAATACACAGAACGGCAGCTCTTCTGCCTCACTCTCCCCCCCCATTCCTTCTTCCACTGCTAATGCATCTGTTTTCAAAGACAGAAGACTGGCATAATAAGGGACTCTTCCCTCTCCAAAAAACCAGTCTCTGATCCAAGCCCCCTGGGTCTGGCTCCCAGTGGGGCCCCAAGACAGTAAGGCGGTCTCTCTGGGATATAAATCATCCCACCCCAAAACAGACACCTCAGGCAGATGAGAGGCCACCCTGCAACATTTCAGCACAAACTCTGCAGGACCAAAGAAGGAAAGACTCAGTGTTCCGCATGGCCAGCCTCCACGTCTACCAGCTCATTTCATTCTTCCTAAACAATGGTGGTGTGGGGGGAATTAAATGGATGTGGGCAGGTGACTCAGAGTATCTGTCACTTGCCCTGTGCTGCTGCCCTGAAAGCTTTTCTTTAGACGCTGGATTTGGGGTGGCAGCAGAAGAGGAACGAAACATTGGAACTCACCTGAAGGTTTCTTCTCTTCAGTGGGGCGAAGTCATTCAGACTCCTCTCGCTCCAGGCAGGGCTATGCAAATTTGTGTAGACGGTATTGGCTCAGAGGGAGGCTGACCCTCCAGTCTTAGTCTAGCCCAGCTCCATAACAGATTTTACGCCTGACTAGATTTTATTCTGTTTTATTTTATTTTGGGTGGGATGTGGAGGACTTCGCCCCACTGAAGAGAAGAAACCTTCAGGTAAGTTCCAATGTTTCATTCTCCTTCAGTGAGGGAAGACATCCAAACTGGATATATGCCCAAGCTACAACCTGGGCAGGATCCTCATTCTTATTTTTATCTGTTCTATCACTATGCTGCACACCTTTCTACCAGATGAAACCTCTGCTGATTTTAACTGGTCCCACAGGTGTAAAAGGTGGACCAGGATGCGACTCTACGCTTTCTTCCACTAGGTTGTTATGTTACTGCAGATCTGGTGTAGTGGGTCGTAACATGCTTTGGCGGTCCTAGGCCTTGCACTTCATATATCTCTCACATACATGGCTTGAGACATTTTTACCTAAAGGCAGAGCTGCGAGACACAGACAGAAAATCCTTTAGCCTAATCTGCACTGTCTCTGGTGCCTGGAACCTCAGGCGGGAGAGGCTTGTCTTAAAGGTGTATTTTTTCTTTTTTGAGACCAATGATGGGGCCTTTCTTCAAGGCTTTTCCATCTTCCATATCAGGCAAGAGTCTCCAAGAAAGCAGAGCGAGGCTCAAGCGTCCTGCTGGAGCGGCAGGGCTACTGAAACTGGAGGGTCAGCCTCACTTTGAGCCAATACAGTCTACACAAATTTGCATAGCCCTGCCTGGAGCGAGAGGAGGTGTGGCCTAACCAGTTTGGATGACTTCCCCCACTGAAGGAGAACTGTGGGGTTGGTGTTGACAGGGAAGGGCAAGCTTCCTCCGGTCTACAATTCCTGTTCCTTTACATTGTCTTCCCAAGGAATTTACCTGACTGGTGATATCCGAGGGCATTGGCGAAGGCGGCTTGGAGAACATGGCATCTTGGGAAATGAAGCCGGAGTCATGTGATGAGACACTGGACAGGCGGGTGTTGGCGTTCACAGGCTGTGCCAGGCTGTGGGAGTGACAGATGGAATTTGGTGAGTATGTTTATTGGCGAACCGGGGAGGGGGGGAGGCACTACCCACCGCACTATTAACACTACTAAAAGGGTGGGGGGAGAAGAAGATAGGGAGAAACTGAAGGTGAGAGCAGGCCAGCAGAGAAGACCAAATCCCTCTCCACTCATCACATCTGCAACCTTGTGGCTCTGCGGGCCTCTTCTCCAATGATAACCGTGTCTTTTCAGTATTGTGTGGCACTCCCAGAATTGCCTCAATAGTAAGCAGACCACATTCTTCCTAAGATTATTTTAGACAAGATAATTTATCCCCCCCCCCCGTGTTGAACTGATGTGTGAATTTCTTTTTTAAAAAAATTGTGAATCATGACTGGTCTGCATCGTAACATGATGGTGAGGGAAGATGTTCCTGTCTGACGGTGGTGTTCTCCTGAACCTTGTGTTACTATAGGACAGGTAAGGCAGTGGCTCATTAAAAATTTTATTTGTAGTAATTTTTTAAAAAGCAGGAAAGACCAAAGTATGCGGAGAGAAGTGCAGGAAATGCAGAAGGAAGGAAAGGAAAGGACTACTTAAAAAAAAAAAAAAGATCCACCACACACATTTGTGTATGGGAGGAGAAAAAGGGGGGGAAGAGGGCCAGGAAAGGAAGGGGGTGGGGATGAGAGGGGGTGGGTACACCTCTTGCCATCCCGTTTCAAGGCCAGCCAGTCCTCAGGGCTTGCAAACGCCATTCAGATTGCTTATTGTTCTAGCTCAGCTGAGAATCTAAGCACATTTAATTATTGCAGTGATTACAAAGCGTTTGACCTCTACTGCAGTCCTCTTCCCCAGCAGGCAACCTACAGCAAATGATTCATAAACCTCGCACCACCTCCTGGGGCCAGAAAAAAATGCACGCCAAGCATAAAAGGGTTCTCAGGGAGTAGCTTCAAGTTCTTGCTCCCTTGCAAAACAGTTCTGTGGGACACAAAGCTGCAATCCTAAATCCAAGAGAACCTGAAGCCCAGGTTTGCCTTCTTCCATCCCCCACCACATGACTGGCACTGTCACAAAACAGGTCCAGTCAAAAGGAGATGCTGGTGAGAAAGAAGGGCTTCCTTGCAGGAAGCCACCCAAGCTCAGTGGCTCATTTAAACCAGGCTTTCATCCGCTAAACATGCAATGACAACAGGCCAGAGATCCTTTGCTCAGGTGGGAATTTTACTGGGTTGCCAACACGGCCCAGTCTGAAGGAAATGTTGGGTGTGCACAAAGTTAACACAGGTAGGATCTTGCACCCCAGCAGGGTGATGTTTGAATCAAGCCACAGTTGGTCAGACAGGAAGCTCTCATCATCACATGGTAACTCAACCAGGAGATGGCCTTTTCACCTGGGAGAGACAGCTGAAGACAGCACCCTCGGGATAAGGTCATGGGGTGTCACCACAGGGCCACAGAAAGCACCCTCAATCACCCACAAAGCGGCTGCAAGCTCTCCTCTCTCTAGGGTTTCCATTCTGCATTCCCTTCTCTTGAGTTACAGGTCGTATCACTTTCCTGCCAGTTGTATCAAACATACCTGCACATGCTAGACTTGCGAGACCCAGAACTGCTAGGAGATGATGGCGGAGTCTGGTAAGACCAACTGTAATCGGAGCCCTTCAGATCTTTGATCACCTGTGAGAGATTCCAGATGGCAGACTTATTTATCTTTTTAATCAGCTTCATTTTTACCCTGCCTTTCTCCCCAGCAGGGACCCAAAGTGGCTTACTTTGTTCTCCTCTATCCATTTTCTCCTCATAACAACCCTGTGAGGTAGGTTTGGCCGAGAGTGTGGGACTGGCCCAACCTCACCCATCCATGGCAGAGTGGGGATTCGAACCTGGGTCTCCCAGATCCTAGTCCAACCACTATGCCACACTGGCGTGTGTGTGTGTGTGTGTATATATATATATATATATATATATAGTCTTTCTGTCACCCACATGGCTGTTACAGGGCCGCCTAATCACACACGCTCATAACTTAATTTGCAGGTGCACGTGGGGCCTGACTGGGATCAGGACCATGGTGCTGATCTGAAATGGCCTCAGGGATCCACTATTTGCCCCACTGAGGAAACTTGTGAGTCTCGATGACCACACGTAATATCTCCCAGAGGGGTAAACAGTGACCCTCTGAGCCAATCCTAGTCAGAAAAGCTGTGTATACATGGAAAGGGCCAATCTCCCCACAGTTCTGCTCAGAGTCTCTCACAAATAAACTCGGCCCTGAGCTGTGTGGTACTTCTGCCACACAGAGGCAGAAGTCAGAAGGAGCAGCAGATGGGGCTGATACATGAGGACAGGGACCTCTGATAATGACACAGGGAAGGACGGATGAAGCCACGTGGCTCCCAGCCAGGCCACAGGCCCATCCAGAACACTGCTGTCATTCTCACTCGGTCCCTCTGATGCTTTTCAGGGGGCAAAATAGGCGCAATTGTGCACAATGTGTGGGTAGCCACTAAACCATTGTTTAGGCTCAGTTGGCATGGCTTGGGAGAACAGGTACCCACTGTGAAAACATTTTTGACAACGGGGAGCGGTGCTGAAAGGCTAATTTAAAAACCACCTGAAAGGGCCCTTCTGATTCCCAGCCCCTCCTATGTTCATCAGAGGCTGCTGCTTCTAAAGATCAGATGTCGGCCAGTCAGGATACGGGCCCCTACCAGTGTTCCCTCTAAGCTGAGTTAGTGTGAGCTAGCTCACAGTTTTTGAGCCTCCGGCTCACACATTTTTGTCTTAGCTCAGGAAGGACGGCTCCAGAGCAAACGAATTTATGCGGTAGCCAAATCGCTCACTCACAACTCTAATGCCAGTAGCTCACAAAGTAGAATTCTTGCTCACAAGACTCCACAGCTTAGAGGGAACATTGGCCCCTACTAAAGTTTTCCCGGGGGACAGGTGCTAAAGCTCACGATGGGGGTATGTATTATCTGGGATTACAATCTGGCATCAGGTGTGACTGGATTATTCAATCATTTCCAACTCACAATTATTCACACAACAGTCAGTGTTCCCTCTAAGCTGAGTTAGTGTGAGCTCGCTCACAGTCTTTTAGCCTCCGGCTCACACATTTTTGTCTCGGCTCAGGAAGGAGGGCTCCAGAGCAAACTAATTTATGCAGTAGCCAAATCGCTCACTCGCAACTTTCATGCCAGTAGCTCACAAAGTAGAATTTCTGCTCACCAAACTTCACAGCTTAGAGGGAGCATCACTGGTCTGGACATGCCGCCTTCCAGTGGAGAGGCAGACCCATTCTCATACAGAAATGCAGTGGGCAGATACCTTGGGGGGGAACGTGCTTCTGCACTCTCCGGCAACAAACCTAGAAGAGTGCCTCACATCTCGGTTCAGAAAATCCTGGGCTTTGGCTGCCTAGGAACTGCTGAATGAGGTGGCTGTCCTGGCCCCCACCCCCGCCACTCCTTCCCATTGCCCCCCTCCTTGTGCCTTCTCACCTGCTCACTGGCTGGGGGCAGCTTGTGAGGCTCTGCGGTCAGCACCACCAGGTCATCAATAATGCCCTGCAGGTGGGTGATCTCTCCCAGCATGGTGATCTCTCCATTCTGCAAAAGACCAAGGAGAGAAACAGACATTTGCTCCCCAATGGGAAAAAGTAATGTTCGTTTTTACTGAATCACAGAGGCCTGTCGATGTGGGGTATCTGGCTAGTTCCAGCTCTCCCGCTCTTGCTGCTTGGGGGAAGCAGCCATCAGGATTGCAGGGGGATGAAACGCAAAGAGCAACCAGGGCCAGTCCAGCTACACAGGTAAACCAGGCAGCTGCCAGGGGTGCCAAAACTCTTTTTTTGGTGAGTATTGTGTGTGTGTGTGGTGCCTGGAAGTCATGGTTGACTGCTGGGGAACCCTAGTGGGGCTTGGACATTTCAGAGTGGTGGTTTACTATTGCCTGCCTCTGCATCCCAGCCCTGGTATCCCTTGGAGATCTCCCATCCAAGTACTCGCCAGGTTCGGCCCTGCTTAGCTTCCAAGATCTGATGAGATCGGGCTTGCCTGGGCTATCCAGGTCAGGGTGGGTGCCAAAACTCTAAGGGACACCTGCCTCAGCGACGTCACTCTCAGTGACCCTTGCCTCCACAGAGGGAAGTGTAGCATGCTCACACTGGGCGATATTCCCACAAGCAAGAGCTTCCCTTCTGCTGCCTGTCAGCAGCCCAAAGCAGGGACACGGCTGTGAAGGAGAGGAAATGGAAGACCAGCAGGCAGGCAGCCGTGCCTGATGTGTGTTTCTAAGCTAATCAGGAATTGTGGGGGGGGGGGAGTCTTCAGTGCAGATTAACTACTGTACAATACAACAGTGTGATGCTTAAATAACATTTAACGTCATCAACTCTTCATCATTTAATGTGCTTATGTTATGCTGCTCAGCTTAGTTAGCTGGTGTGTGTGTGTGTGTGTGTGCAAAATTTAAATTTACTCACAGCAGCCAAAAACAAATAAAAAATCCAGCTCAAACACTCTGCTGAGCTGCCTTCTGGGGTTCTTCTATCCCTTATCTGGATCTGACAGCTTCGGCTTCCCTTGTTCCCAAGGAGCTGAGTTCTCGGCCAGTTCTGTAGTGGATGCTCGGGCAATATAATGAACAGGCCACACTGTGTGCAAAATGAGTATTGTGTCCCAAAGCAACGCTGAGCTGTAGGCGCAGGAATAATTATGTAAATACCTCAACGCATGCACGAACATGCTTACTTTGCCCAACTGCAGCTCGGGAGCTTCCATCAGCGCAAAATGCAGCAGTGAGACTGCTGACCAGCACAAACCACTGTAAACGCATCTTGCCTGCATTATACGAGCTACACACTGGAGCACAGCTTGAAGCCCTAAAAAGGTTTGGGTCCAGGATAGTTAAAGGAGAACTTCCCTAGTTCAGCTCTTTGGCAAAGGCTCTCCTTTTGAGTGCCCCCCTCCCTTGAAAATACAGTGGGGTAGCTACGGGGAGGGGCTTCTCCACGGTGGCACTTCCCCTCTGGAACCCCCAACCTAGAATTGCTCACTTGGAGCCTAGTCTTTCTGGGTTTCGGCACCTGATCAAAACATCCCCGTTCATTCTGCCATTTTGCTGATTTTTTTTTTGTGCTCAGGCAATTTCTTTGTTTTGTAATGGATATCAATTTTGCTGGAAGCTATGCTGTAATATTTTAAATGGGGTTGATCTACCAGGGGTAAGCTGCCTTGGAAATTGCAGCTGACAGACTTCTGGATTCAAGTTCACAAATTGACCTGTGAATTAACATCACCATTTGCCCTGATACCTTTGTTTATACACTTGCGAAGAAAATCAGTGTGCTACAACCTGCAGGGGAAGGAAAGGGGGGCTCACATTAAAAAAAAAGGAACAGCCAGTTTAGTTTTGTGTGGGCAGAGGAGGCAGCCACGTACCACCACAGGTTGCAAGTAAGCGATGAAGGTGCAGAATCGGCCACGCTCCTCAACAAGGGCCTTGCGGACAGCCTGTTTTTCCGTCTCTTCCAAGAGGAGATACATATCGCTGACGTCCTGGAGAGCATTGTCCAGCTGTGGCTGCAGATCCCCCTTCCCTGTAAGAGCAAGGCCAACACATCACGCCCTCTTCACCCACAAGTCCCAACACCTGTCCTAAAGGCCCGCATCTTTGAAAGGTCTTCCTTGAATGGACACGGATACTGCTGACAGCATTGGGGAACATGAAGACATCTTCTTGGGAATGGGGTGGGAGTGGGGAAGGAAATGCCTCCGCTCAAAAGGCAAAAGACACCTTCCTAGGTTTTAATTCACTTTCCCTGGTGACATTTGGGTCTTCTGAGATCTGAAACGAATGGAGAAACCAAGCACAGTCATCACAGAAGAAAGGCTGGGTGGTATGACTTAACCTGAGGTATGACTTTGTCTCTCAGGAAATCTGAGGAACGGATTTCTGTCACAGAAACTCTGTGGCAGCCTCACAAAACTGTAGTGACCTTTATTCCGTGTGTGTGTGTGTGTGTGTGTGTGTGTGTGTGTGTGTGTGTGTGTGTGACAGAGACTAGAACCACAGCAGGATTTAAAAGGGTTCAAGATTTCCCGCTCAAAAAAAGGAAAACACTTTGTTCACAGGGCACACAAATCTCACTCAATAGTGAAAGTTCTAGTGACTTTGAACCTTCTTCTGTACTTGACATTGTGAGAAGTCAATGTTGCCTTTCACACACTTATTCCCTGTCTGATTCACACATCAAGAAGTACACAAGTCGGGTCTGGGACCCCCCCGCCTAACAGTCGGACATGAGTTGCAGGTTCTCCTCAACTCCCATGCTCTATTTGGATTAGCACTACATCCCCCAGCACCATTTTCCCAACACGAGAGGAGAGCTGCTGTTTAGCCTTTTGAAGACTTTTTCAGGTTGGGAAAATAGTGCAGATCCCTTTGCTACATGCATGGTAGCCACAAAAACAAGGATCTAAATAGATCACAAGCAGAGAACAATGTAAGCCGCTTTGGGTCCCCACTGGGGAGAACAGTGGGATATAAAGTAAATAAATAAAATTTGAAGACCACCAAACAGGAAGGCAGAATATTTTTAAGTCACATCATGACCAAGGGTATTGATTTTACCCAGACCGTTACAAGATGCCATTATACTGATGCTCATGGAAGCGTATGTATCTCAGCTAAGTTAGGGATATAATAATTCAAGGTAATACAGCTGAATATGTCATTATTCTGCTCACACACATGTTGGAGGCCATCTCAGAGTCTGAGCTACTTCGTCAATGCCAATGGGTCTCCAAATGTCTAGAATTTTGGTCAGTGTGTCACAGAGCGTTGGACTGGATGGGCCACTGGCCTGATCTAACATGGCTTCTCTTACGTTCTTATGTTAAATCAATTTCTGCAATTCTCCCCCTCTTGACTTTTCTCCCTCCTTTGCTTTGCTAAGCTGTCAAATATTCACCTCCACCTAGTTGTTCCACTGACCTTGCCAAATCAAGCACCTAATCTTTCCACTGAACCCCCCCACTCCATAATGCCATCTCCCCTTTCCCCCGTGTCTGCCAGAGAGACACTCGCTCCAGTCAATTTGTCTTATAATCTTGGGTCAACTGTGACTCATGCCTTTCTTCCCTTTGTAAGTCCTGCAGTTTGTCCCCTCACCCCTTGACAAACACCTGAAATCTTCTCTGTGCCTGCAGCACAGACATAAAAAAAACCCTGTAGCTTTTGTATTCTCTCTAACTGAGGCAAAAGTACTACAGGCCTCTAAGACCAAATTACAGGAACAACAGTATGATAGCAGTTTTGATATCTTGGGAAAGTGGGCAAAATTTACTGGGCTGGGTGGCCCTTCCGAGAAACACAAGGAAAACCTGTGAGGCAAAAAATTCAGGATGGCTGCCACAAGAGAGTAATTTTAATGCATTTTACCTTCCAGAGCTCCCAGGAAGCTGCTTTGGGTGTCTGAGGTATTTGAGGTCAACATATCAGTTTCTTATTAATGTAAAACATTGTGAAGATGTCTAGAATTGTTTTGAACATTGACAGACATATTTTCCCGCTGACAGGTCTGCAGTTTTCTATTTGTGGTGCTTACAGTGGTATTGCCTGCACTGAGAAATGTTACTGTGATCAACCAAGGCCTTAAGAATCCGTTCTGCAGTCAAAGTTTACACTGCCTCCGGATGGTGTAAGATGTTCTATGACAGATATCCGCCTCTATATGTAGGTCAACAGTTTTCTCTGCATTATGCCTTTAAAAAAAATCCCTCTTGCCTTTTATCGTCACTCAGCTAGAAGAATTCGGTTTACCCATGTGGATGCAGCACAAGATCATTTCCCAGCCAGAGGAAAGAGCGGAGATGCTCGGCTCCCGTGCTGTTGCTGGCCTCCTCTTCACCCCCTCCCCCGTTTTCTGAATTGCCCACAAACCTGTAATAGCTGGAATATACCACCGTCTTCCAACATCCCATCCAGTGTTCCCTCTAAGCTGAGTTACTGTGAGCTCGCTCACCATTTTTTAGCCTCCAGCTCACACATTTTTGTCTCAGCTCAGGAAGGATGGCTCCAGAGCAAGCTAATTTATGTAGTAGCCAAATCGCTTGCTCACAACTTTAATGCCAGTAGCTCACAAAGTAGAATTTTTGCTCACAAGACTCCACACCTTAGAGGGAACATGATTTCCATCCTATTTGTGATACGTTCAAATTCATCCCAGGTACAACCCTTAAGAGTTATACTCAGTGCAGAATTTGGACCAAGAGGGAATTTTATTCACCTTTTGCTAGAGAACAAGAAGCACAGAGTGGGGAGGACGAAGTAACGAGGCAGAGATTTAGGTGGCTCAGTTGCTTGGAAGAGTGTGGAATGTATTCCGAGCAATGCGGGATCAGGAATCCAGGGGCAACAGGGAAATTATGTTTGTACAGGCTCTCACGGACACACACTCCAAAAATTCTGCAAAATCATACAAGCCAAGGAGCACCCTGAAGACCAGGGCTTCCCCTGGACTCCTTCATACTAACAAACACAAACTGCTTATGGGCAATGCAAAACGCAAGTGCTGGGTGGCGATCCAGGGCTCAGTCTGATGGATACAGCGTTCTGCATCCCTGCACTGGAGATATCTCTTTGCACAACCATGCCAGGAAGCCAAGGGTGGGTGCTGCTGTCATTCAGAGGCCCCTGCCACCACCACCGCAATGCCACATGCAAAGAAGGTAAAGCAAGATGACTTGAGCAGCCAGGTGGGTGAAATCTCCAGCATGGGAAAGAAAAGTGAAGAACTGGGAGAGCAGTGAAATTTTTTTTAATGGAAAAGTCAAGGAAAACAAAAACAAGCCGCTGAGACCGTGGGGCCCAGGATGACGGGGAGATCAGGCTGAGATCCTGGTGCTCTGCTTGACAGCTGCAAACCAACGAAAAGGGAACGATGGCACAAACAGCAGCTTTGAGACGGAGGAATGGCCCAGCCTAGGGGAAGAAGCACGGCCCTGTTCCAAGGTGGACCCCTCCTGCAGCTCAGTATCCAGCACCCACTAGGAATGGCCTGAGCCTTGGGGAAGGTGGATCTCAGTATCTGCCCCGTAGCCATCCTGGAGAGGTACAGCAGAGCCACAGAAAAGATATGGGAATAGGGGACCAGTGATGGTGTAGATAAGGCCTGAAATGAAACCCTACTGAAACCCAGGGGCTTTTAAATGCCTGTCTCCCCTCCCTTTCATAGCAGTGTCCGCATACGAACACGTAAGAGAAATAACTGGCTGGGAGAGCCTGCTTTCAGAGTGGCGGCAGCCCATCTGACAGCCAGGGGGGCCATCTGGGTGCAGCTCTTAGAAACCAGAGAGATGCCACTGCAAGAATTTTGGAGAAAGAGGGGAACAGAAGGAGGCCCTCTTGAGCCTCCACAGGGCAGTCTTAATCCAAACTTTAAAAGATCTGCTGTATTTATTCAAACCAGGTTTTCTTGCCAGATAACGTTGTAAAAAAATAGTGTGCAATCTTAAATTTGTGCTCGAGTTACAGTTATGTCCAATAATAAAAGTGTTTTTGAGTATAACATTTTTAAAGGGGAGAATCATATTACATTCAGGATCACCATCCTTTTGAGTAAATACGGTAGGACTACTCTGTATCTAGGATGTCAACAATCATCTCATGTGGGTGGGAGAATATTTTTTCCTCACTCCACCTGTGGTCTTCCTGCATGATGGACAACATCAACGATACCACATTGACTAGTCAAGAGGTGATCAAGACACTCCCCCTCCATTTACAATTTTAGCGACAGCCGGTGTGGGGTAGTGGTCAAGGTAGCAGAGCAGGGCCTCTCTGCCATGAATCTCACCGTGAGCCACACTCTCAGACTCGCCTACCTCGCAGGAGTGCTGCTGAGAGCGTGAAAGGGAAGAGAATCGTGTCTGTGCTGCACCAAACTCCCTGGAAGCAGGGCAGGATAAAATTGCTCAAAGAAACGCTTGGCCGCCTACTGAGTTACCCATTGGTCTATCAGAAACAGCCAGGTCTACTCAGACTGACGGGGTCTCAGGCAGAGATCTTTCGCATCATCTGCTACCTGATCCTTTTTTAGCTGGCGATGCCATGGACTGAACCGGGGACCTCCCGCAATACAAAGCAGATGCTCCAGTCCTCAGACAGGGCCCCTCTCCACGCATGATAATGTCACTTCTTTAACGCCTCCTGCAACTGTGGCAAGTGGGAATGGCTAAGTTGCTGGCTAAGTTGCTTCCACTCAGAAATGTAGACGGAGGCATACTGTCTCCAGGAGAGCATATAGTTGAGGCACTCTTGGCCTAGTTTACCACAGTGATCAGGCTGGTCGGGACGTGTGTGTGTGGGGGGGGGAAGTGTAGCACAGTGTACACTATGCTCAGTTGCCAGCAGGCTGGAAAGAAAGAAGCCTGAGCAACCGTTTCTCGGATTTTAGAAGCTAACTCTACAGGTTGGCTCTTGGCTTTCACCCCCCACTTGCAAAATATGATCACTGGGTTGTTGGCAGTGCTACTGAGGAAATAGGGAGCAGTTTGAAACCCTGCAGAAATGCTTGACTTTTGGCTTCCTACCACTTCCCCTGTCTGCACCCAGCACACTCCAGTTTGGCGCACTGTGATTTTCAACAGGAGGCTGGCTTACCCTCCAGCACTGGAGCTGAGAGCAAGGAGCAAACACCATCTAGCCTGCAGCCCTTAGTTCAGCTTCAAAATGACCATCCCACCTACTTGTTGCTCAGAGGTTTGGTTTCATTTCAAGCCCAACCTAGATTTACAGATAAGTGAAGCAAAAGGCTATGAAAGGGTGGACGAGGAGGCTTGATAAAGCTAGGTTGGCAACATCTGACTTACCAAGAAGTTCTACAGGAAGGATGTGGAAAGGAGGGGAGAAGAGAACGAGGCAGAGAGAGAGAGAGAGAGAAGAAGAAGAAGAAGAATGTGTGAAAGACAGGCTGATGTAGGGTAAGTCATCATCTGACCCCAAACTGGGAGCCACAACCCCACCCACCAAGTAAGACTTCCCTCCCCCCATCATCATCCCTCCTCTTTTTTTCTTCTTCACTCAGGCCAAGCATAAAGTGGGGAAGAGTGCAGTGGTAAGCTGCAATGTCCTTCGCTAGGCAGGCGTGGGCAGGAGCCAGCCAAGGGAGTAGGTTCTCTAGAGTTGGAAACCCCAACCATCTGGCCCCTCAGAAATGATCTGAGCTTTATGGGGATGATGGAGCTATGGCCATCCCGCATCCTGTCCCCAAGGGCTAGTGACATGACATTCCATCCTTGTACTCAGTTTCTGTGCCTTGCAAGGGGCAGTGGGCAAAGCGGAGCAATGAGAAGGGAAATTCTGAATGCCACAACATGGCCTTTTCCTAGAATCAACCAGAGGTGTCCTCTTGCACATTTAGTCAGGGCCTTGGTGGGTTCGCTGCGGGAGCAACAAGGTTGTTATTACTCAGCCGTGCAAAGTGCCACAAGTTCTTTAGGAACACAGCCTTTCCTTATGCAAAATATATATATATCAGTGCCTGAAATCTGTTCTCTGGACTGACTGGCACAAAGGGCACTGGGGCTGGTCTCTGGCTTACAAGCCATCTTCCTTCTTCTGTTAGTGCCTGGCACTTTGCACTTCCATGATAGAAAATAACGATTCCCAACTATCCCATTTCATGGCCATAGACATAGGAAGACAGGACTCTAAGGACCAGCCAAAGGCAGGGTCCACAAAACCAGGATTTATATGGACCACCATTACAAAATGCCAGGAAGTCACAAGCAACAATCATATACATGGCCACAAAGACAGCTGTTCCCAACCCCCAAGACAAAGGCAGACCACCCCACAGAATCTAGAGGCAACTAGACTTTCCTGTATGTACACACAAATTCTGCATTAAAAAAGGTCAAATTCTGGGAGCCTTAATCTTTTTATTATTCAGCTTCCTCCTCGGCTCCTGAGATTTTCAGCAGGCACTGCCCACACTCTTTAAAGTGCAGTTTCATCTCTGTAAGAGCCAGAAACTTGCTTTTAAACAAATGTGAAGCTTCAGTGTTCTGTGATTCTACATGGATTTACACTATGTCACCAGCCATGGGCACTGCTCTTTCACCAGACAGGGAAACAGCCCTGAGGGGATTTTTAGGGCTGCTGATTCCCAGATGATGACAATGTTGTAAGAAACTCATGCAGACTTTCCCCTCTCTTGCCTGACAAAGACCCTAAATGACAGTTCATTTAACAGATCAATTAATCCAGCTTTGCCTTATAGAGATTGTGAGACCAGAAACTTCCTTTGTCCACCCACACCAGATGCAGTGGGGTGTCTCCCGACACAGGGCAGGGGATAGGAGATCTCCACAGACATTCTGCCTGCTCTGGGAACGCTACCCCCTCCCCAGTCAAATGTGAGCAGATCAGTGGAAGTGCTTGTCAAGCAAAGAGAGCCATATTACCTTTGCGGGCTTTCTTCTGCAGCTTCAGCGTGTCAGACGATTTCTTCTTTATCTCGTGACGGGCTCGTTTGTAGTCTAGGATGACATGACAGAAAAAGCGCACTGGAGTAGCCTTCATGGAGTCACGTCTCCTCTCCTCTCAGCGCCCAGCACATTTTCTTTTGCCCTGACTGCCCCCTCCCTCACAGCCGATTTCACCAAAATTCACACCGTATTTCAAAAAAACCTTTAGAACAGGATTTGGGTATCACAGACTCATCCCAAGGACTAAAGATCCATGAGTGAACAGGGGTTGGTGGTGTCCCTCCCAGTATCTTCAGAAAAACAACAGGTTGCTTACCTGTAACTGATGATCTTCGAGTGGTCATCTATGCATTCACACCTATGGGTTCGGGAAACTTCTATCAAGCTCGAAAGGACCCGGAGCCCCGCCTCCGAGCATGCGCAGGGACTCTACCCGTGTGATATCAACTTCCATGGCCTTCCTCAAGGGGGTGCCCCTTCAAGACATATGTCAAGCGGCTTCGTGGGCTACCCCGAATACATTCATCAAGCACTATGCCGTGGATGTGCGTGCACAACGTCGTTCAGTCTTGGGCCGATCAGTTCTGCAGTCTGTGGTCTCCTGAGATGCTGCCAGCACCCTCCTCCAGGTAGGCCTGAGCTTGCTAATCTCCCATAGGTGTGATGCATAGAGACCACAACGAAGATAAACAGGTTGCTTACCTGTAACTGATGATCTTCGAGCGGTCATCTATGCATTCACACCACCCGCCCTCCTTCCCCAGTGCTGTCAGCTGCTTTGGCGGTTTGTTTATCGGCGGTCAGAAGGAACTGGTGGGATACTGAGGCCCCACTCTCTGGGCATGCGCGGTTGGAGTCCCTGTGCATGCTCGGAGGCAGGGCTCTGGATCCTTTCGAGCTTGATAGAAGTTTCCTGAATCGGGGCCCGTGCAGGGGCCTGTTCCCACAGGTGTGGTGCACAGAGACCACGACGAAGATCTACAACTCCCGGAATTCCATTTGGGCCACTCTGAGAAACATTTTACATCTGTAGTGCCGAATCAACCCTCAAATTTCATACCGGCAGAGGTCTAATAAGCACAACATCTAGGAACGAAGCCCAGTGATTAGTTTAGTGATTCAACTAACACAAACTGGCTGCTTTCCAGCTGGGATCCTCATAGCCAATGTTCAAAAAAAGAGATCTAAAATGAGCCTGCATACCAATCATAGTAAAATAATATGCATACATCTCCTGGTTATGCTGAAGCTACATTGAGTAATGTTACATGCTGGTCCTGCACCTTTGTGTAAAATATCAGACCACTTTTATTTAATTTGTTTTTAAAAATGAAGTTGTTCACATCTTTCTAAAAACCTTCAGGGCTGTTTTTGACTCTACCAACAAAGAAAGACTCTGGAAGAATTTTATAACATCAATGCTAACCCTTATTTGTTGACTCTAATAAGAATATTTTACTCAAACAAGGATTGTAGGTTAGTTGGTCCAGTCACAGACACACAAGATTCCCTGAACAGATTTTTTTTTTTTGCCATCAAGTCACACATGAGCTATAGTGGCCCCGTACGTTTTCAAGGCAAGAGGCATTGAGAGGTGGTTTTCCATTGCCTGCCTCCAGGCCATGACCCTGGTATTCCTTGGAGGTCTCCCATCCAAATACTAGCTTTGCTTAGCTTCCGAGATCTGATGAGATCAGGCTAGCCTGGGCTATCCAGATCAGGTTAACAACAAAATAGTTCCCCGATGACATACAACAATGACCAAGCTTTCAGAGTCCCAAGGCTCTTCTCCATGGGGCTTGATGTTCAACACAAAAAAAGCAACCTGAGGGGACGGGCAGGTGATAACAGCGCTTTCTTTAGGGCATGCTGGAAAAACTCTGAAGTTCACACTTAGAGCAGCCTTAAAATGGGGGCAGACTTCATTAGATTAGAGAGTGCTGAGTGCCAAATAGCTTTCAAGAAGCACTAGAGATTACTGGGATAGAGGAACAGAAATCCCTTGGGAATTTCCTTACTGCGAATTCCTGTTCTCCAGAAAGGGACAGGACGCGAGGAGGGTGAAGGACAAAAGAAAAAGGCTTTGACTTCCTGAGCTCTACCCTGGAAGGTCACTTGCTGTTGTGTACCTTTTGACTTTTCTTCTGTGGTGACGTAAATTCGAGACACTCTGCCAGGGCACGCTGCATCATTGAGCTGCTTGGCCAGTGCTCAAGACATCAGTCTTCTGATCGCACCTCATGAAACTGGGATGGGCCTGGTCACTGGAGGCAGGATGCCTGAATGGCCTGCTCTCCTGTCCTCCTTTTCCTCTCTCAGGGGCTGACTGTGCCCAGGAATCAGGCCAGCCAAAGTTATCACCTCTTCTAATCCTGCCCCTGCAGAGCTGTTCTCTTTCCCTGCGCATACCTGGAAATACCGAAGCTGGGAAGACATGCCTTCAGCAGCCTGCAGGTATCACTGTGGCCTTGGTTCCTTGTTCCGCTCTAAAGGCCGCAAAGTAGGGGAGCAGGAGGACTCTTTGGAAGAGTGTCCAGGGCCCCTGTGAACCCCACATGGCACCATATGTGCGGACTCTAATCTGGGAGAACGGGATTTGATTCCCCTCTCCTCCACTTGCACCTGCTGGATGACCTTGGGCAAGCCATAGTTCTGGCACAGCTGTTCTTGAAAAAAGAGCAGTTTCTGTCAGAGCTCTCTCAGCCCCACCTACCTCACAGGGTGTCTGTTGTGGGGAGGGGAAGGGAAAGGAGTTTGTAAGCCGCTCTGAGACACCCTTTGTGTAGCGAAGGGTGGGGTATAAATCCAATCTCCTCCTCTCCTCCTCCTCCACTGTGCCTAGGCTGTCTTTTGCCTGCCAAGTCCTGAGGCAATGCCCTCTGGTGAAGTCTAGGATTAAGAAGAATCAAGCAGGTGCCTAAATACTTGGCAATGGGCCAAAGGTACTCTACCACATGCCTCAACTAGCTTGGACCATGTCTCTTATGATAGATAAGCCTCGATTATACCCATTCCTCCCCACCATTGGACTAGTTCCAGGGAGAAGGCTAAGGTGGGCCTTAGTAGAAAGGATCCGACACTTTGGAGTGTGCTCCAACCTGGCAACTCTGGATAAGGCATCAGTGAAGACCAGCAGTAAAGACACAAATAGCGGAAAGGCCCAGATATTCCTCACAGTCTTCTGTGGCACCAAAAGGAACTCCCTTTTCTAAAAGCAGAAACCTTTATGCTACTACTTAGTGCTTCCACAGTGCAATCCTAAGAAGAGTTATGCTCTTCTACGCCCACTGAAGTCAGTGACCTCCAATGAAGTCAATGCCCATCCCCTCTGGTTGCACTTTTTTGTGCTGAACATCAAGCCCCAGGAAGAAGAAGTCCCGGGACTCTGAAAGCTTGGTAAAGCTGTTTAGGATGGTGCACTCCATATTTAAAGAGCTTTACATACATCATCTATAAATGAAGTAAATAAATAAATTACTGTAATCTTTACAAAAGCTTTGTAATATAAG
Organism: Gekko japonicus; assembly: GCF_001447785.1. Classification (NCBI taxonomy): domain Eukaryota; kingdom Metazoa; phylum Chordata; class Lepidosauria; order Squamata; family Gekkonidae; genus Gekko; species Gekko japonicus. The sequence goes on along the minus strand of NW_015169232.1, from coordinate 330,008 downwards.
ACAGTATTCTTAGTCCCCGTTCTCCAAGGAGAACTATTTCAATTTTAAAAGCTTTTGGGTTGCATGATTGTACATGGAGTAGAACCTGCCGTCTACGTGAATTGTTTTTTAAAAAGATTACTTTCATATTGGCAGCTTTGAGACAGGAAAAGTATACCTGTAGATTATATGCATACCACTTTCACTTCCCTAATGACGTCACATTAACAATTGATGGTTGTATGTACCTATTATTTGCACACCCAAAAGTAAGCTTTCTTAACAGATGAATAAGGCACAGTAAATGAGAGAGATAAACTAGACTTTGGTCATGTTTAACATTTTGTACAATTACTTAATTTCTTTATGAGGTGAAATACAAACAAAGGCATGGAACTCAGTATAGCACTGCATTCTCCCCCAAAATCCACACAGGCGAAGATTTACTATATATCTACTCAAGAGTAAGTTCTCCTTCAAGAAGCTTCCATTTCTTTTCTTTCTTTCTTTTTATTTTGTTATTTATTAAATTTATACCCCGACCTACCCCCCAAAATGGGCTTAGGGCAGCTCACAACATAAGAACAACAACAATAAAAACAGTAAAACAATAAATAACAATAGCAGGTAAAAATCAGATCCCAGAAGTTTCCTGGATCTTTAGCTTAATTTTGGACCTCCTCTTCCCTCAGGGCAGGCTGGGACTACTGGTCTGCTCCTGAATCAATAGCGTGCAATTAATGCTTTAGCCTCGTGTACGCATCTAAGTATTGCTTTGCTCGTTGTAGCCAGCCAACATCAGTGTTCATGATTTTAAAAAATTGTTTATGGTCATGACAGTGCAATGAGAACATTATCAGAGAAACAAAATTAAACCTCAGCAGTGGCTTCCACTGTATAGAAAGATTTTTAAAAAGTATTTATGTCCCTCTCACATTGTGGTGGTGGAAGAAAGTGCCTTCAAGTCAGAGCTGACTTATGGCGACCCCGTAGGGTTTTCAAGGCAAGTGACGTTTGGAGGTGGTGTGCCATCGCCTGTCTCCACATCATGACCCTGGTATTCCTTGGAGGTCTCCCATCCAAGTACTAGCAAGGGCCGGCCCTGCTCAGCTTCCGAGATCTGATTAAGATCAATAATTTACAGATAGTTCATGAATGTCAATAAAGAAGCAGAGAGGAGCAAGAAGTAATAAATTAAGTGGAAGGAAGGAAGATTAGCAATAGACCTAAAAAAACACGATAGAGCTTGGACTGTCTACATGGGGCAGCTTGGTTTCAGATCTACATTTTAAACTGAAAAAATTAATCACAAACGAGGTCTGAAGACAAGAAAACACTAGAATATGCTGGCAAGGGTATGACAGAAATTTCACCTCGATTCACTGGAACCAGTCTGGATTAATAAAAATAATTCTGGGCTAAACAGCTAGTACGGAACCAGTCTGTGGCTGCATCCACACTTTGTTGGATACTGCATTAACTCTTGTGCAACAGCAATCATTTGCCACTGGATTTTCCTGTGCACACAAGAGAATCTGCTTGTGGTCGGCTGCTACAGTATCTGAAGACATGTGCATGCACACCAAAGCTTAGACCTTGAGCAAAACTTTGTTGGTCTTAAAGGTGCCACTCAAACTTTGTGCTGCTGCTACACTACAAGGGTAGCAAAATGTCCAAAGTCATATAGTTGCAACCAGTGTTCCCGCTAAACTGAGTTAGTGTGAGCTAGCTCAAATTTTTTTATCCTCTGGCTCACACATTTTTGTCTTAGCTCAGGAAGGATGGCTCCAGAGCATACTAATTTATCCAGTAGCCAAATCGCTCGCTCACAACTTCATGCCAGTAGCTCACAAAGTAGAATGTTTTCTCACAGGACTCCATTATGAAGTTACCATTATCAACACATACCTTAGAGCAGGGGTTCTTAACCTGGGGTCCATGGATAGATTTCAGGGGGTCCATGAACTTGGGGGGTGGGTGGGAATTACATCTTTATTTTCACTAACGTCTAACTGAAATGTAGCATTTGATTCAATTGTCAATGTTGGCAACAAACCACTGGGGAAAAGGAGTGAGAGAATAAAACAACACCATGGTGGCAGCAGCAGAGACCCAGCTTGGTATAGTGATTAAGAGCTGCTGACTCTGATTGGAAGAACCAGGTTGGATTCCCCACCCCTCCTCCACTTGAAGCTGGCTGGGTGACCTTGAGTCAGTCACAGTTCTCTCAGCCCCCCCAAAACAAACCTAGGTCACCACAAAAAAAGCGAGTTTCAGGGTGCCAGACAATCTTTGGATCTCCTGGTTATACTACATCCACTGCCATACAAGATTAATTGTTAATAATAGGTGGCTGAGAGAAGAGCCCCTCCAACTTTCTAAAAACACTTGATGGGTGCCAGGAAATGTGTCAGTGGACCTCCATAGCACTATGGGTGTGCGGAATACGCAAGTGGCTGGTTGCATCCCAGTAACGCTGCCTGTCTGTTGGAGGAGGGTTTTAAGAGAAGAAGAAGAGAAGAAGAGATTGGATTTATACCCCCCCCCCCACTACCCAAGGGAGTGTCAGAGTGGCTTAGAAACTCCTTTCCCTTCCCCTCCCCACAACAGACACCCTGTGAGGTAGGTGGGGCTGAGAGAGATCTGACGGAAACTGCTCTTTTTCTAGAACAGCTGTGCCAGACCTACGGCTTGCCCAAGGTCATCCAGCAGGTGCAAGTGGAGGAGTGGGGAATCAAACCCGGTTCTCCCAGATTACGGTCCGTGCACTTAACCACTACACCAAACTGGCTCTTTATTGTCCCCCTTCTTAATCTGTGTTCATTGTTTTACATTTGCCGCACTGCATGCATGTCACTATTTGCTGGTTTTTCAGAGCTGATCTTGTATCGAAATGAAGTTCAAAGCACCATGGGCACCACGTGGGGGACCTCCACTTTAGGCATTTGTTTCTCTTCTTCCGAGTAGATTATAAGACTCCTGCAGCTTCTCTTTGCCGATGGAAGTTTTTATAACCACTTAGCACAGTCTGCATGCATAAGCAAGAAAGACAGGGGCCCTGCCCCAAGGAGCATACATCCATACATCCCTCCTTTGATACACTCCCAGAACATCTTTCCAGTGTTCAACCACCCTCCAAGATTGTGGCCCCGGCTGTCTCACTTGACTGTAGGAAGCTTGCTTATACTGAGTCAGACTCCTGGTCCATAAGGCTGAGTATTGTCTACTCTGTCAGCAGCACTTGCTACCTGATCCTTTAACCGGAGATGTCAGGAATTGAACCTGGGACATTTTGCCAGCAAGGTAGACACCTTACCACTCAGCCACAGCTCGCATCATTGTCTGCCTCTGAGCTGTGGGGTGCCACCTGGGCAGCTCATGTACCATACGGTTCAGGCACTGCTGGGGCAGGTCTGTTCCTGAGAGGTTACCTTTTGCATGGTCTTTGTCAAGCTGGTTAGCGGTTTTCTTCCAGTCCTCTATCCTGTCCTGCAGAGGATTAATCAGGCTCTCCATTAGGGCACTGGAGCAAGGAGAGATAACAAGGAGAAAAGTCAGAAGCGCTGACAGGGAGAAGTGTGGGGATGTGGAGGTTGGTTTAAAAACAAAAACCAGCCTGGCGGCAGGCTGAAGCCCATAAATTGAGGGAATCCTCCGCTTCCACCTGAGGGCTGGCACTCAGGGAGCAAATGCTCTGGTTTCTCCTGGAGCCCTACACTGGAGTGATTCTTTAAACTTGAGTATAGATTGTAATGAAAATTATGTATAAAATAAGGTAATAACTGCCCACAACCAGGATGTGGAGGGAATTTGGGGAGGAGATGCATTTCAGACCTAAGGCCTCCACGAAGCTTAAACAAACGTCAGAAGCAACTGCTGGATTACTTACTCAAATCCAGAACTTTCCAATTTTTAACATGCTTCAGAGTATCTGCTCTTTTTGAGGTCTTCATGGTTCTCACTCGCAGGCAGACAAACCTTGATCCCTGCTGCTCTAAGTCTCTACTCACCAGAGGATGAAGACCTGTCCTACTTCTGTCTTTTTGAGGTCTCTTTTATTACTGCGCTAGATTCTGGGACACAGACCATCTCCCCTGTACTAACTTCTCTGACAAACAGAACACCACTTTGCAGTCTGGCCTCAAATACAAGTATCTAACAAACTCTAGTTGTTTGGACCACAATTAACCGGTTAAATTTAATTTTTACTTGATCTGTATTGGAATTTGTAAATATTTTAGTGTTTTAATGTTTTTAATTTATATTGTCATACAAGACATATTATTTTATAATTGCTTTGATAGCTGTTATATTAGCTGTATTGGTTGTATTATGGTCTTTGACTGCAATAAATCTTATCTATCCCTATCTCTCTCTCTACAAGTATCTAACATGTTCCATTTGAGAGCCCCATGGTAATACTTCAGCTCACATTTAGGATTACAGTGGTTTTCGTGACAGTGCGGCTGCCTCACAAAGGCCAAATGTGGGGCCAATTCACACATTACAAAATCCTCATATTCCCCCATGAGCCCCCATTAACAGACATACTCTGGGAGTTCCATGCTGGGTGCTTGATTCCTGGGGGCCCAATTCAGACTGGGGACTACAGGAAGAGGTGGGGGCTTAAGTCTTCCTCTTGTACCATTTCCCCGACCTAAATGGTGCATGGGAGGGCGAAAGTGTGTCCCATTCTCGCCGTGCGTAGCAGTCTCAATCCAAACCAGTCTCCTGTGTGTTTGGGAATCAAGTTCCAAATAAGGAACTCCTGAAGTATGCCCTGACAAACAGGGCTGGAACCAGAGTCAATATTCTGCTAATGGAAGCGGTGGGGTAATCATCATCAATTTCCTGCTGCAGACGTCTGCTTTTCTCCCATGGCATTCCTGAGGGTCCCCTGTCCCCCAGGAGCAGCATTTTTTTGCATAGATCAACGGTCTGCAATAGAGGGGGAAGGGAGCAGAAAATTTAGTCTGGATCCAACCCACAGACTTTATAACTTGTGGACTAGCCCCCGAGCCTGAACTCTACTATTCCAAATGGGTAACCAATATGAAAGGCTAGATCAGATGCATTCTTGGGCTAGGATCCAGCAGACATGGACCCCTCCACCACCAGAGGGGACCCCTCATAAAGGGACACTTAATGCAGATGCTTCACAAAGCCTGGAGGCCTGAATCCCACCATTCTTTCCCCTCACCCTACTCTCAGAGAGCATACACTTTAAGTCAAGGCCCACATTGGCCTTGAGTCTCAGCAGAGAAAGGGGGACTATGAATGAAGCAAGCAAATAAATAAACAAAACACAACTTCCGAGTGTGGTGGAGGTGGGCAGTGTGTGATTGGCCCAAACCACACACAGCGAGTCCTTGGCTAAATTTCCCACATCCAAGACCTACTCTCCATTCACTGGACAACAATCAGTCTCTGTCAACATAAACTGGGCACCTTCCCACTACAGTTCCCCCTCAGAAAGAGGAGCCTCAGGCAAGCAAACACACTCAAACATAACTAAAATATAACTTACTTGGTAAATTGCCTCAGTTTGGCTTCAATGCTACGGTGGCGCATACACATCCGGGTCAGGGCTGAGCCAATGTCTCTTGTCGCTCCTGAGGTGAGATAAGCCAAGGCTCAGATTAAAATGGTTAATATATAAACAGTTTAAAAAAACAAAAACCCTGCATTTTGGGTAACTATTGGAATTGGCACAACCCGTCCTGCAGAATAAAGCAACAGATGCTAGAATGTATTTAGGACAGTGTGTTCCCCTCTCTTTGCTGGTTTCCCTCTTTTTTGATATTTCCTTAAAACAGCACTGTGTTACCTTCTCCTTGTTTCTTGAGCAGTCAGTGTTGAAAGAATTATACGCTATTGACAGGTTATGCTTTTTTGAGGGTTTTTTTTGGGGGGGGGAATGGAATAATTTTTTTAACACATGTGTGTGCATGCGCGCACACACACACACACAGCATCTCCAAGGAAGGATGTCCCCTATGTTATCTATCATCTATCTAACAGGGCTGGTGCTATAATGAAGTCCCTGGATGCCTTAGATGGTGGATGTGGAGGTGAGACAAACTCTCATCCTGCCCATCACCACACACCATCCACCAGCCTCCTGCCCACCTGCTGCCCTCATAAGTAGTGTTGCCAGGCCTCCTGCTGATCTTCTCTGTTGCCCGCTGCTGCTCAGAGCACTAGTAGGAGAAAATTAAAGAAAGAAAAATCGCTGCTGGCTTCTATGCCAGTACATCACTTTCAGGTGTAATCTGGAAGTGACAATGGGTAGATCTAGGAATCACTGGAAATTCTATGTTAAAACTGCAGAGTCCCTGGAGATTCCTAGAGATACCCATTGTTACTTCCAGGTTGTAACCAGAAGTGACATAGTGATGAAAGTATCGTCACCAACATACCCCCCATGCACCCTAACCATCTCGCTAGTTGTCAGCCTAGCAACCCTGCTCCCAAGAGAGCCAGATAATTCTCTTTACCACCTTGCTTCCTCATATCTCTTTAAAAACATCAAAGAAGCTACCTGTGTCATATCCTCTCAAGATCCCTTCCTGTCATGAGACCTCAGTTACCATTTTGGGTTGCCTGTTGCTGGGACAACCAAAATGGCAGCTGAACTCCAGTGAAAGGAAGAAGGATTGAGCAGAGTGAAGAACTGAGGAGAATAGTCTCTGATGCTCCTGGGTGAGGTAGGGATGCATGGACTGCAGCTACCAAACCCTCAGAAAATAAAACATCTTCTGTTGCCACATTTTTATCAAGAGACTCTTCCAAGGAGCTCAGGGCAGTGTATTTGGCTCTCTCCTCCTCCCTTTTATCTTCACAACCCTGTGTGGTAGGTTAGGCTGAGAAGGAGCAACTGGCCCAAGATCACTCTGGAAGCTCCACAGCTGAATACAGTTTGAACTCAGGGCTTAACTACACACTACATTCTCCCCAGGGATGTCCCCAGGTAGGCCTGAGATATGTCTTCTGGTGTTCCAAGCTCCTCAGACATGGAGGGGCTTCATTCAGGTTGGGACCAAAGCACACAGGGAGAGAAAGCTTAGAAGCCCCTCCCCCTGTCCACTGCCATTTTTCCAACCTGAATCAGCCCGGAGGAGCTACGTGTTACTTTGCCTCAATGTGGCAAACAGTGACTCCCCAAGGCCATTTCAGGTTGGGTAAACAGCATGGGATCTCTCAAGCAACCCAGGGATGCCCCCAAGGAAAACGTACAGTGAGAAGCTCAGGTCTCTCCAGTGGTAGTCTAACATTGCAATGGCCCCAGCAGATTTGCTGTCACCAGTCTGTATTCCCATCTTCCAGAAATAAGTTCTGTGAAAAATTCATGAGATAAATGCATGCACCTGTGACTGGAAAATCCAACACATAGTCCACAAAAACCCTATGGCGGCCAGCCCTATCGTTTCCATTTTCCAGATGTGGAAACTACAGTCTGAGACAGTGACTTGCTCCAGACAGCTGGGGGAGGAGGCCTGTTGTAGTATCTGAACTCTGCTGTGGACTCAAAAATGTTCACTTATGACACACTTGATCATCCAGTGTATGCTCTGACTAGATGTCACCACAATAATTCAGCTACTCTGCAAACTGTGGGTCAGAGAATCCACACCCTGGAAAGCATCATCAGCTGTAGTGCTGCTTATTGTGCTGAGGTGTTTTGTCTTCAGCTGAAACCTAGAAGTCTGGATACTAGTGAGCCATGCAGTATAGTGGTTAGAGTGCTGGACCTAGTGTAGGATCTAGGAGACCCAGATTTGAATCTCCACTCTGCCATGGAAATTCACTAGGTGACCTTGGGCCTAGCCTGCCTCAAAGGGTTGTTGTGAGAACAACATGAAGGAGAGGAAACTGGTGTCAAACTCTTTGAGGGAGAAAAGTAGACTATCCATCTAAATAAACTGCAGTTCTGTATTCAGCAAAACTCGGGCAATTTGTCCACAGGACTGAGAATGAGAGTCTCAGCATCTAAAGCTCCGCTGAAGACATGCTGACTTGGCTCCAAAGGCAGCAATCCTCTCCAAAGCTTTTGAAGCCTTACTGAAATCAGCAAGAACTGGTTTTGAAATAGGTGTGCAAAGAATTGTATCAAAAGCCTTGCATTATCGATTTCAAACACAAGCATTCTTGAGGTAGTTTAAAGGTAAAGCCAAACATCGGGGGGGGGGGGGAGTGACACTAAATGTAGGGGTAAGAGCAAATGAGAGTTCTCTGCAAGAACAGGGTACAGCAGGGAAGAAACACACCGCAGTACCTGTTTGCTACCTCCCCTCCCTCAAATGGCCTCAACAATCACAGTTACAGGGAGGGACGCTTCAGTTGGAGCCGGGTCCAGGCATGATGGGTGGGGGTGCCTGGTTCCCACAAACCCTCCCTCGGATGATCTCCATCAGGGTTGGGTTGGGACCAACGCTCCCTCTAAGCTGTGGAGTCTTGTGAGCAAAAATTCTACTTTGTGAGCTACTGGCATTAAAGTTGTCAGCGAGCAATTTGGCTGCTGCATAAATTAGTTTGCTCTGGAGCCATCCTTCCTGAGCTAAGACAGAAATGTGTGAGCCGAAGGCTAAAAAACTGTGAGCTAGCTCACACTCACTCAGCTTAGAGGGAACACTGGTTGGGACCATGCATTTACTGAGAAAACACTGAGCTTGGATTCAAAAAGTAAAGCTGGCAGAACAGAGGAGAGCTCCTACTCTTTCCTGCCATCAGCAAAGATTCATGCTGCTATTCCTTTCCCAACCCTACAGTGTACTTGCCAGGAGTGCACTAATGCACAATTAAAATTCTTGATCTGAACAGTTAGTGAGACAAAAAGAGACCACAGTAACTGACCAGTCAGGCAAACAAAAGAAAAACATACCATAAGGCAGACTTCAAGCAATTCACTAGAAATTCAATAAATGTTATCCAATAATAATTGGATATATACAATGTTATCCAATAATAATTACTAGTATTCAACTGTGTGGTAATAGTTTACAATTCTGATTCATCTAACATCCCACAAGGAAGGTAAAAGTGTCTAGCATTCACAGGAGTAAATTTCCAGATTCATCTAACATCCCTCAAGGGAGGGAAAAGTAACAAGGAAGATAAAAGTAAGTAACATTCACAGGACTAAATATCCAACCTCGAAAATGTACACAACTTGGCTTCCGGTTTGGACTTTGCGAATGGCGGACGCATCTTCGGGACGCTCCCGGAGTCGTTTCGCCCACGCGCGGCCAAGGGGGGGAATCCGCACAATCGGAGACCCCAAGGAGACCCAGGTAGGGGCTCCGATCTGGGGTGCACAGGGGATGTGCCTCTTTCTCGGCCGAATGGTCGGAAATTGAGCCTCGCCCCATGCCCCAATGGCCCTAGCCGCGGCAGTGCCCCGCACGGGGACTAGCGGAGCCACCGGTCGTCACCGGGTGATTAAGCGGATGAGCGTTTAAAAGAAGATTCTCGGCTAAAACTGTGAGTTGCCAGTCGGAACAGGAGAAAAAGAATCGAGCGTGTTCCCCCCCTTTTTCGAAAAACCGCAAGGGAGAAGGGAGGTGAATCCCCCCCCCACCCCGTGCAACAAAGACTGATTTAAAAGGAAGAGAGGGGGGGGAGTGAAAATTGAAAGGAGCAGTGTTCAATGTTCCCTCTAAGCTGTGGAGTCTTGTGAGCAAAAATTCTACTTTGTGAGCTACTGGCATTAAAGTTGTGAGCGAACGATTTGGCTCCTGCATAAATTTGTTTGCTCTGGAGCCGTCCTTCCTGAGCTAAGACAAAAATGTGTGAGCCGGAGGCTAAAAAACTGTGAGCTAGCTCACACTAACTCAGCTTAGAAGGAACATTGGCAGTGTTACCTCTTGGCGAATTGTTAGAAGAGACACAGGAAATCTTATTTTGTAGCCGCGCGACACGAACTTTAAAAAAGTAAACAAAAAAACCAAGATGTCGAGCCAGAAAAAGTTTCAGGACAAGCCGGCAAAGAAGACGGGAGGACCTTCCGGTGCTAGCTCCTGCCTCTTGGAGCCAGCTGTCAATCAACAAGAGAGCGATCTTCTGCGCCCTCTGCTGGAACAAATGCAAAAGATCAGTCAAACATTGACAAATATGGAAGGTGTTCTCAATACTCAGCAGACTCAGTTAAACGATACAGCCAAGAAAATGGAGGAAATCGCGCAAAAGTGCTTGGTCAACAGAAGATACTAAAAAGCTCAAGAAAAAGGTTGATAAAGTAGAAAAACACCAAAAGATGCAAGACAAAAAGTTAATGATGCTTCAAATGGAAAAATCAAATTTGACTCTCCGATTTCAGGGCATAAAAGAACAGGAAAGAGAAGATCTCCGAGGCATTTTAGCGGAAGCCTAGGCAACACTCACCGGCTGGAAAGCGGAAAAAATAAGCGAGGAAATGGATCTGATTTACAGAGCCTATTCCAACTTTACAAGGTTGAATAACCTGCCGGCAGAAGTGGTGGTCAAGTTTACAAAGCAGAAAGTTTGGGATCAAATATTAAAAGTATCTTCATCAACGCCTATGAAGATTGGAGAGCAGACAATTAGAATTCTGAAAGATGTTCCGTTTGAAATTCGAATGAAAAGGAAAGCATACAAAGGACTGACCCTATTCTTGCAGAAACATCAAATTAATTATCGCTGGTTGATTCCAGAAGGACTCATTTTCAAGTTCAAAGATAAAAGGGAGAAGATTGACTCCATTTTCAAAGCTCAAGACTTTTTGAAGAGGCACGCCAGCACGGAGGAAGCAGCACTCGCCACATGGGAGGAAATGGACAGCGACAGAGACAGCGGATCGGAGGGGGAAGTTAGGACCCCGGAGGATAAAGGAGCAGGGAAGGGTCCATCATACAACGTGAGAGACGTAAAAGGGAGGCTGCCCAGACCATGAAGATGAGTTCGGAAAGCGCATGAAAAAGACTTTACTAACAAAAACCAGAGGGACACTACTAATCTATTAACAGTTTTTTTTTAATTTTCTTAACAGATAAAGATGAAAGACGATTGACAACTCGCAGAAGAAGCCAAAAGAAGATTTGTGTATTACTAATAAAAGATTAACATACTAATAATAAGATCACCCAAACTTTTCTTTATCCCACTATATACCTTCCCCTTTCTTATATGAAAAATGAATAAACTCTCTCCTTTTTAGGAGAGTCAATAAAAAAGAAAAAAGAAAATGTACACAACTTGAAGGAAAAAATCCTCATTACAGTCAGTCCTTTCTCACCAGAGAGTGTGTACACAGGGCAGAATCTTCTTGTGAAGATGCAGTCACTCAAGGGTGAGGTCCAATGGAGCACCAGAAAGCAGACTGTTTCGCAATCTTTCTCAAGAATCGCCCAGAAGCAGTCAAAACTTCCTAACATTGCCCCTATACCCCAATGGACTATGGAGAAATTTGTACGCATTGGTAGAGGGTGGAGCTCCATTTAAGCCTGGCAGTTTTTGGAATTGTTTATGATGTGAATTTGGAAGTTGTGTACGTTTTTCAAGGTTGGAAATTTAGTCCTGTGTATGTTACTTACTTTTCCCTCCCTTAAGGGATGTTAGATGAATCTGGAAATGTACTTCTGTGAATGCTACACACTTTTTCCCTTTCTTGTGGGATGTTAGATGAATCAAAACTGTAAACTATTACAACACAGTTGAATACTAGTAACTATTACTGGATAACATTGTATATTCCTTTACTGAATTTCTAGTGCTTGAATATATATGCTTTGTTTTTTTACTGTTGTAACTCAAGATCAGGTGGCTCTTTCTTTAATCAGTGATTTCAGTTTATTAGAACAGAACACATTGTAACACGGAACACAGAACAACCCCAACTTATATACAGTTTGAAACTGGCTAAACCACACCCTAGAACAGTAAGGTCCAATCACAATTCAGGCTATCCATATAACACAATACATAACAATTACTGTAAGTCTGCCTTACAGTACATTTTTCTTTTGTTTGTCTGAATAGTTAGAGAACAATTTGCATAAGGTGCAAATTAGGCTGCCTGATTGTGGGATATGGGATAAAGTACCCTTTAAATATTGTGTATGGGTGGGGTAGGGTGTCCAGGCTGAGAGAAAGTAGCATGTATAAGGCCACGTAGCAAATACACAGATGGAAGAAAGATTTGAATCAAGACTTCTCCACTCACACAGTTCAGAGCCACTGTGAACAAGTCTGAGAAAACTGCAAGCTCTTTAGTTGAACACAGAGCAGTCTCCTCCCCAGGAATGAAATGCTGAACACAACATTACTGAAAGCACCGAAATCTCAGAGACCACCAGGCTGTTCACAGCTTAGTGTTTTAAGCAAATGTTCCCACCCTTCATTAGGATTAAAGCTTACTCCATTTCCAGGAACTGCCACATGACCCTAACTGGCCAGAGACATATAAAAGGCACAAATTCATCTTTTGTTACAGTACCAGCTACTGGCACACATAATGAGAAAAAAGACACCAATGATAAAGGAATTAAAAATATAACTATGCAAATATAGAAGAAAAATCCCCCCCATGGAAAAGCACTGGATGACCTCTTGCTCAAAAGGGTTAGAAATAGACTAGCATGAATCCCACTGGTTCCTCCCAGTAGATCCAAGGCACAAGCTTCAAGATCAAGCTTTGCTAACTGCTTCCAATCCTTCATTCACTTTGGAAAAAAATCCACCAAACCCTGAAGTTGTAAGGTCTTCACGAAACGGATAGCTCCATTTCTACCTTATTCTCATCTCAGCCTTCTTAACATTTCAGGGGCCTGATAAACAGTCACAAGAGTTTCTTTTGGGGGGAAAAAGCACAACTTGCCATTCTGTGAGTCTTGCATTCTTTAGAATACAAAATACCACACCTCTAGGCTTGGCTCCCCCCTTTCAATGCCTTCACAGACTTGTGTTGCTCTATTTCCTTTGAAGTCATTGCCACTGACTTGTGAGCCAACACAGGCAGGCAGATTTCCAAATTCCTTCCTCCAAATTCTGTCAGGAAACAGCCCACATGGCTCCCAGGATTTTCCTCAAACCGAAATGGTTTGTCCATTGCCAGGAGGACACCCAGATGGAAAACAGATAGGACACCAGTCAATACCCCTAGGTTGGGAACATTGGAGGACACCCAGATGGAAAACAGACAGGACACCAGTCAATACCCCTAGGTTGGGATTCAGGATTCCAGAAACCAACAGAGGCCGCAAGTGTTCTGCTGAGGCTTGAGGGAACTTCACCAGTCCTCCTCTATGCCATCCAATCCACAAGTTTCTAGTCTCTTTGCAGATTCCACCACTGACCCCTACTCTGTCTCTAGCCTGTTCATGACTTTGGGACCATGTTCCTACTCAGACATTAGGTCCTGAAGTTGCTTTTCCTCAACAGCAATTTCTCAGGCACTTTGTGAAGATTCTGTGGCACCAAAGACTTGTACAGCAGGGGCCTGTCAAGGCTTCCTTCAGGACCTCGGTTATCTGCTACTTTCCTATAGGTCTATTTTGCCCATCCTTGCGGTACCAGTCCTGCAAGGAAGTCTTTGGTTATCAGCTGAGCTGCCCCTGTAGCTTTCATTAGTAGGAGGTCAGAGGGTTTTAAACCATGGATGGTTTTTTCCGTTACTATTTTTCTGTGCTGTTTTCAGACCAAAAAATGGCTCTTGCCCTTTTCTCTGTTCCTGCCGGGGAACTTGTTTCCTCCCTGGGAAAAATGCAACAAGCCTTGTCTTCAATAACATCAGGGTGCTTCACACACCACTTTCTTGCTGTAGGGTTATGGCATATCCTGAGTCCAGCCACACCTGCTGTGCAGCTGTAGCAGAGGACGGAAGGAGGCTGACTCACTTCCTTCGTGTGCTCCCTCAGCTCCACGGCCATTCACAAAAAGAATTGAATTCCACCCACTCTCCTTTCCTGGATCTGACAAAGAGCTCTTCCTCTCCCCAATGCTGGGGTCAGCTCAGCACATTTTTCTCCTCCTCACCCCCAACCGTATCACAGAATCTAAGTCCCTTTCTCACTGCAAAAACCTCCCAGCAAGGTTGGGAACTTGGGGTGTGCCTCTCAGATATCACACATTTCACTGCTTCCCCCCTTTGTATGTGGCAACCAGACTTGACCCAGAGCATACTCTCCAGCTTCCTTTCTCCAAACGTCCTGTCAAAAAACTCTTTTTTTCACAACAGTGAGTAAAACAGTGCAATCCCAAAGTTTGTCTGTTTCTTTTCAGGGATGTTTTGACCCCACTAAAGTTTAAAACCAGTACTGCATTTCCCACCAATACCAACAATATCTTCACCTCAAGAAGAAAGAGATCCAAGACAATTAAAGAGGAATTACTTTGAATATTGTGAAAAGGTCAACTGCTTTGAGGTGCCTCATATTAAAGATGGTGACAGCAGTTTTGAGGTGGAAAATGAATAACATTGGAAGAAAGTGGGGGGGCAGTCAAGGGTGGCTCATGACAGAGTGGTGAAGAGGAAGTGTCTACCACAAACATGGAGAAAACAGAGGTGAAAAGATCATGTCTCAAAGATCTAATGAAGAACAGCTCATTCTAGAACAAATGGGAGGCAAGGTGAAAAGTGAAAGAAGCATAAACTGGCCCCATAAACTTGAGGAACTCCAACATCTGGTCTTTAGCCTTCTGGTTACAATTATTTTTTCCCACTATTAAAGCCTTTGACATATTTGGCCTGCTTCCTTCCTTTGTGGGGCCACCACCTCTGAAGACCCACAGAACAGCCTCTTTATCCACATGGCAAATTCTCAGATAACCTCAGCTGCTCCTATGGAACTCCTAGGTTCTCTCCTCAGAAATATCCCAGCTTCCTTCAGAACATGTATGATGTGGTATAAAGCCAGAATGGCAAACATAAGGGGAAAAAAGGAGCCAAGATCTTACTCCAACCTGGAATATTACTCTTAAAGAATTAATTTACTATATAATCAGGGCCAGGTGCTTTCGTGTATGATGTGTACACCAATGGTTTTCTAAAGACAGGCCCTGTTTTTAAGGTCTCCACCCCTGGTAAATCACTGCCTCATTGTGCCTTTGGGGGAGATTTGGGGAAAAGTGTTAACTTTCAGCCCCTTCAGGTACCTAGAAGATAAAATGGGAAACAGCAGATTCAGCTTAACTCAGCACATAATGTGCATGCATGAACATGACTGAGGAGCACAGCATGCCACATCGTATGCCAGTTTATTTCTTCATAAACAAAAGTAGTGGTGTAGTGATCGGGATAACAGATTAGGAACTGGGATACCCAAGGTTTGAATCCTTGCTCTTGACACAGAAACACTCTAGGTAAGCCTTGGGCCAGTCACATTTTCTCAGCCTAACTCACCTCGCAGGCTGGCTGGAAGAATATTGTAAACTTCTTTAGGTCCTCATCGCGGAGAACAGCAGCATGTAACTAAAAAGTCTAGACACCCTCTTTTCTTTTAATTCTTTGCTGCCTAGCCCTACAGAAACCGATGGCCCCATTTGGACACCAATATAACAGAGACGGGTTCAACAACAAAGATCAGCTCAGACAACCCATATTTAGGGACTGGGCTGAGAGTCAGCTCTCCCTAATTTGTGGCTGACGCATTATAACTTGTCCTGCCAAAATCAGAGTTTGAGTGGAAAGGAGAGAAAGAGAGAGAACTTCCACTGAATGAGCTCACATGCTTTGGAACATGCGCTAATCTGCCTAGCTAACTGTAGGTCAAATTATGCCTTTGCCATTCTAAATCTGGGCCTCTACATTTTTTAGTAATCTCACACTGCTATTTGTACCCTTTCCCTTTAAAGGCACTTTTGGTCATCTTCAGTGTCATGTAACACCCCCCCCCAATAACATTCCCTAACAGGATTTTCTGCTCTCCCTCACGTTTGCCCCCCCCCAATGTAGCTTCTCTGCCAATTTTCGTGGGTTATTAAAACTGCTTGTGAACATTAGTTTTGTTCTGCTCCTCATTATTCTTGCCTTCCCTGCAGATATCAACTGAATAATTTCACGACTGCTGTCCTCCCCCTGGTGTTCCACCCATCACAAAGAGAGAACCAGTATGGCATAGTGGTGTATTTATTTACTTTCCAGGTCATGTTGGGGTGGAAGATACACTAAAGGAGGGGAGAATGATAGAAGTCGCTTTGGGGGAGAAAAGTGGGGAATAAATATCTAAACAAACACAGTTTGTCTTTTCAGACGCTCAGTTAGGATGACTAAAGTTTTAAGGGAAAGGTAAGGTGTTGGATGTTCTTTCAATGCACACCTGTGGATGGTCAATTCTAATATGTACATAGTTAAATAGGAGCATATGAGGGACACAAAAGAGTGGAAAAGGTGGTGGTCACATGCGCAAGATAAAGCGGGGGAGAAGCGAGGCTATTTGCTCCGTAGGAATTTGACCCGCAGTTGCGCGATCACATAGTCCTTGGAAGCTGCAGGCACAGCCCACCACTGCATGATCAGACGCAACCGTGGGTGAGTCGGGATTTGTTTGTTTTTTGCTGTGTGTTTCCGGTGCACTTCAACAAGGGATTGATGATTTGCATCTCCCCACTGGGGGCTCCCTATGCGATGTGCAATTATGCACATACTGAGATGAGGGGGGGAAAACAAGGGCGTGGAGTCGGGATGGCCTGATCAGACCATCCCGACGCCATGGGAGTGCGCTGGAGCAATCAGACACAGGAAAATCCATCCATGACCCGTAGCAACCCGTTTACTACCAGACTTTCCCTGGTGTCTTTTTACTCCTGCAGCAGGGCAAAACGGGTTGCCGACAGGTGCAGGACGTTGGGCAGATGTTTGCGTCTGATCGCGCCCTTTAAATCTGCTCAGCATTCGTGCCTATGGCACGGCTAATTGTGCGTGTGATCATGACCAAAGAGTGACAAGAGTTCACAGGTGTGAAGACCACCTGAAACCATTTCTATGGACAGATCCAACACACTAGACAGGATTGTTCAAGATTCGGCATCAGCCGTGTGTCCCAGCAGACGGAGCGTCCAGCAGAACTGTTACACTGAAGGACTCTAATCTGCTTCAGGGCAGTGGGCTAGTGTGTCTGCCCACAAATCTGATTCTACTGTATGTCACCTCCTCCTCCTCCTTTTTGTAGAGTTCCAGATGGCCTAGATGCAAGGAGGCGGCTGGAAAACAGGAAGAGGCCATCTGCTGTAGAGAAAGCCTGCCAGGCTTGTACGGAGCAAGGTCAAGCACAGCCAAAATGGGAGCCCTCGAATAGCCAAATAAATCTCCTAAATGCATAAAGACGGGAGCCTGAACAAGGAAATTCATCAGCACACTTGTGCGTGCGTCCCCTTGACAGTCACCTAGGCTGCCGATTTCAGGCTGTTGCCAAAACCTTTTGGATACGTAAGCACAGAATATTAAGAGCTCCCCCACCCCACCCCACCCCGCCAATGCCAGATAATTCTCTCTGGAGTCCTTAGTTTGGTACCATGATCTGAACAGAAGTGCATTTCTCTCTTTGGCTGCACTAGCCGGAGCACGCAGTGAAGAACTGGGAGACATCTTCGGCTTTATGAGAGGCAAAGGGACGTCTGAGAGCCAGAAGGAGGTGCCCTCTGCTCTGGTTGTGTTTACACAAAGAACCAATTTAGAAGTAAGGGTGTTCCCCCTACTACTGAGCTCTTTCATGTTATGCCTAGCTTTCTATGTACAGGGAATTTGTTTTATGGAGAAACATCAACCATGCAACCCTGGGGTACGGTGAAATGGTACAGTTGATTTTACTATTTTAGCCGCTATTAGCCTGAAGTCATTGTGCTTTTCCTTACCGTGGAATCCTCAAAAAGTAACTGTCTGCAAGCAAGTACAGCAATCTTCCTATAACCCTAACCCATGTAGTGATTTTTATAGTTAACCTTTCCCAAGCTTCCCCTCCTCCCCCCTGACCTCCTTTCCAAATACCAGCCTTGGTGGGCTAACTTTTCTAGTTCCCGTGGTACAATCTCGGGTAATCCCCTCGCACATCTGGCCAAGGCTTCCCTTAATTCCCAGACTTTAACAGGGAATTCTGCTCAGAGCGGGGAGGTGAAAGAAACACACAGCACAGAATCAGCAGTCAAATCATTGCCCCAAAGGCCTTGCAATAGGGAAAGTCAGAGTGAATGTGAATTTGGACACAAGAGTAGGTGCAAGGTATATGTGAAGATGGAGCCAAGGTACGCTAAGGTGTGGCCAAGCCCTTTAGAATGGGGGAAACAGCTCTCCACCAATACCTGCAGTCCCACAGACGATCTCAATGACATTTTTCATCTATTTCGGAGTCGCTGTGCCTTTGTTAGTTGCACAGGAAAGAGAAACTATGCATCACAGTGATGTCCTCCTCCTCCTCCACCAAGAAGTTCAGGGCAGCAGGTATAGGGTTATTTTACCCTCACAGCATAGATGCCACTCTTTGTGTTTTGTCCAAGACCACTCCGTAAACTTTGAAGTTGAGCAGTGAGTCAAATGTGCGTTGTTGTTACACTTTTTGAGCTCTCAAATACAGCTTTGGACTTTCACCGACAATACAGGTCCAATTTCTAGTAAGTGCAACTACACAGAAGCAGCATATTCTAAATTTCATTCCTGTATTGCTTTTAAGGACTTTCAGGCATCATCTTGCCTAGCAACCGCCATAACCAACTGGGAATGAAAAAGGAAGTCCTCCATAGGAAAGAGGGAGGGGAAGGGGGACTCTCATGGATCAGGAGAAAAGAGGGATATAACTGTTTAAATAAAACATAGTCAACACCAGTAGCTGAAAGTGGACTAAAAAGAAAGGGAGAACAATTAAAATTAGTATAATGGGGGTAAGTCCTCAACTTACAGAGATTGCTACCCAAAACCACCCACTATGACCAGTGATGCCAGCACTCCATCCCAAGCCTTTTGAACTGGTTACCATGCGGATCTCTGCTGTTACACTGGAGGTCTCCCCACTACTGCCAGTATTTATTTATTTATTTATTTTAATTTATAGCCCTCCCTCCCCGCAAGCGGGCTCAGGGCAGCTCACAAATAGGGTGTAAGCCAATACATAAAAAAGATGAAAAGGTAAAGGTTCCCTTGCTCGAAAGCCAGTCGAGTCCGACTCTAGGGTTGCGGTGCTCATCTCCGTTTCAAAGCCGAAGAGCCAGCGCTGTCCGAAGACGTTTCCGTGGTCATGTGGCCGGCATGACTAAACACTAAGGCGCACGGAGCGCTGTTACCTTCCCACTAAAGTGGTACCTATTTATCTACTTGCAATTTCTTGCTTTCGAACTGCTAGGTTGGCAGGAGCTGGAACTAGAGACGGGAGCTCACTCCGTCATGCGGCACACTCGGGTCTCGAACTGCTGAACTACCGACCTTCCACAGCCTGCAGTTCAGCGTCTTAACCACTTGAGCCACCGCAGCTCCTAAAACAGATTAAAACCACATAAAACCATCAATACAATACTACAACATTTACAAAGTGCTCTAGATGTTTCGGAACAATCTTCCAGAAAAGATGGCGTCTTAAAGATGGTACTTCCAATCAGTGATGTCAGTTCCACTTGGCACTGTCGTTCTCTCTTCCCAGGGCCAGTTGGTAATGATGGTAAGGTAGTGGCTGCTCCTACTCAAAAGCCTGGCGAAAGAGCTCCATCTTACAGGCCCTGCGGAAATGCGCAAAGTCCCGCAGGGCCCGGGTCTCTTCCGGGAGTTCATTCCACCAGGTAGGAGCCACCACCGAAAAAGCCCTTGCCCTGGTTGCAGCCAGCCTGTCCTCCTTGGGGCCTGGAATCGCCAGGAGATGTTGCGTCCCTGACTGTAGTGCCCGTAGGGGAACATATGGGGAAAGGCGCTCCCTTAGGTATGTTGGACCCCGGCCATATAGGGCTTTAAAGGTAAGAACCAGCACTTTGAAGCGAATCCGGTACGCTATTGGCAGCCAGTGCAGTGCTTTCGGCACCGGTCAGATGTGGTCCTGGCCAGGGAGACCCATCAACAGCCTGGCCGCAGCATTCTGCACAAGCTGCAGCTTCCGGATTTGCGACAGAGGCAGCTCCATGTAGAGAGCTGTATAACCATTATATAGCTGTCCAAAGGGACTGGAAAGAGCCATGGTGCTCCATAGCTGTTAACACAAATGGAATTTCCATGTTCAGAAGCAGCATACCTCTGATTCTGGAGACGAACAAAAAAGAACAGCCTGGGCCTCCATGGCTTGCTTAAGATGTTCCCATAGACTCTGGGCCACGGCTGGAGATGGGCTTAATTCAGTAATTTTGACCTGCTTTTCTCCCCAATGGGGACCCAAAGTGGCTTACAACATCATTCTGTCCTCCGCTTTATTCTCACAACAACCCTGTGAGGTAGGTTAGGCTGAAGGTGTGTGACTGGCCCAAGGTCACCCAGCAAGCTTCCACTGCAGAGTGAGGATTCGAACCCAGGTCTCCCAGATCCTAGTCTGGTACTCTACCCATCACAACGTGTTGCTAAATGTATGATCCAACAAGGAATTGCAAAAAGATAAGAAACATTCCATTATTTGACACACACCCCCAAGTACAACGTGTTGCTAAATGTGTGTTACAGAGCGAACAGCCAAGAGAGCCTGCCTTAAACTGTCTACCAGTTTGGTGATCCCTTTTCCCAAGTGCCATTCTGTTCTCCAAAAAGAGAACTAAGCAAAGAGCCTTGAAAATGTGTGGCTGGTTTTGGAGCCAACCAAACGCGAACCCTCAAGAGGCTCCCTGTAATATTGTCCTACCTCGCGTGTTGGTGGCCATGTCTGCCACTTTCTGGAAGGCATCCAGGAAGGCTACTGCAGCCAGCACTGTAGTCCTAGAACAAAAAAGAAACATGGGCATAAGAAACATGGCAGTGAAACTCTCCAGACTGGGCAGGCCTAAGATGTTTTGCCTCCACCAACTGGCTGCACAGTACAACCAGAGAAGAGCACCCTGGCTGTCTTGCAGAGGATCCTGGGATACAACCCTCAGATTGGGCCCAGCTTCACTGGCACCATTTAAGTGACTGGTATTTCAGCCTAAACAGTCCTGCAAACACTAGTGCCTTCTTTGGTATTCAGTTCTGAGAAAGATGTCCCTCATTTGCTTTTAAAACTTGAAGGACATCTAGATTCTCTCTCAACAAACTTCTAAACTAATACTGTAAAGTAGTTGTTTTGTTTGGGGGAAGCCTGGGATTCCTCAGGAACTTCTAAAGAGTTCCCAAATGCGAAGGCTGGTAGTGGCAGAGGGGGGGGGTCCTTGAAAGACGGCTTTCACCTTCACAGGGTTGCCAGGTACCTCCTGGCCACTGGCGGGGGATGGGAGGGGAGGGTTGCCTGTTCCAGACTGAGAAACTCCTGGTTATATCGGGATGGAGCCTGGGGAGGACAGGGACCTCAGTGGGGTACAATGACATAGACTCCACCTCCAAAGCATCCATTTTCTCCAGGGGAACTGATCTCTGTGGTCTGGAGATGAGGTGTACTTCTGGGGACTCCCCAAGTCCCATCTGGAGGCCGGCATCCCTATCCCCTCAGGACAAAGCTTTTTCCTTCAGAACAGCCAGGGGAGCACTGGCACATACTCTGTAGGCTCAGGAAGGTGAAGGAGGGAGTGTGCACCCTAGAACTCAAAACAGCATCTGTGGCAATACCCCAAATGGCCCCACTGGTGGACCTCCTGATGGCACCTGGTATTTTTGGTTACTGTGTGACAGAGTGTTGGACTGGATGGGCCACTGGCCTGATCCAACACTGGCTTCTCTTATGATGTTCTTAGATGTGAAAGGCTTCCTGAAAATGGGAAACGTCAAAACAGGTTCCAAGAGGCTACGTAGCTGTCAGCTAGCTGCCATTGTCTCTGGTGTTACCTGCTTAACACTTCTTGTAACCTTCCCCCCTCCCCTGGTTCTTTTGCTTCATTATGCTTATTCTGTACTTTGCGGAACTGGCCAAGGTCATGCAGCTGGTGGTGGGAGTCGGTGCTTCGCTCGGCTTGTTATGGGTATCTAGCCTGTGAACTGAACCTGTGTTGATTGTGTAGAACTGTTATGTTCCTATGAAATGGGCGCGC